>NW_017673440.1:48525-90211 GCF_001879085.1 Nicotiana attenuata
GAGACGATTAGGGTTCCGAAGAACCTTCGAGAGAATTTGGGAGAGGGAGAGTATCCAAAGGTGGCTATTAGAAGAGAATGAGGGATTAGGGTAGGGTTAGGCGAATAAAAAAGGAAAGGGGTGATCTGGACCGTTGATCAAAATGATCAACGGCCTGGATTAAAAGGTAATCCGGGCGGGTTAGATAAATGGGTTATTGGGTTGGGTTAAGTGGGATTGGGCTGGTCCGATTTTGGGTTTGAAATTGGATCAGTTTTAGCCTAAAATTGAAATGTATATGGGGCTACAATTGAAATGAATTGGGGCTATAATTGAAATAGCCAGCTTTCCCTTTTATTTTATAAAAAATAATGAAAATAATTTTAAAAGAAAAATTAAAGATGCTGAACCAATTAATAATACATATGTATTAATTAAAAAATACTGGAACTAATTTTGCAATTATAAAACACTATTAATCGTAAAATAGGCTATAATTGCATTTATATGCAATTAGCTTTAAAAATACCAAACAAATTTGTAAAAAATATACAAAAATCACCTTAATTATATTTTGGTATAAATATGAGAATAAAATAAATTATTCACCAATAATAATAGTTTTGGGAATAATTATTGGATTTTGTTGTATTAAAATAGGCAATAAATTGGTTTTAAGAACTTTAAAAAAAATATAAAAAATACCAAAACTCTTGGGTGTGCTTATATATGCACATATATGCTATTTTGGAAGTATTTTGGGTATAAAAATACATAGGGAAAAATTGGGTATCAACAGTCGGCAAAGAAAGAAGACCACATCGACCATCTGAAAGAAGCCTTCGGGATACTGAGACGATACGGGATGAAGTTGAACCCGGAAAAGTGCGCCTTCGGCGTGGCCTCGGGGAAGTTCTTGGGTTTCCTCGTATCACAACGAGGTATCGAGGTCAACCCGGACCAGATCAAGGCAATAGACGCAATACCTGAAATCTTGAACAGCAAAAAGCAGGTACAAAAGCTGACAGGACGAATAGCCGCCCTATCCAGGTTCATCTCACGGTCTTCTGACATATGCCATAAGTTTTTCAACATGTTGAGAAAAGATCACGGGTTGCAGTGGAACGAGGAATGCGTCGAGGCCTTGAGAAAATTAAAAGCGTACTTATCTTCGCCACCGTTGCTAGTCAAAGCGAACCAAGGTGAATCATTGCTGGTATATCTGGCGGTGTCCGAAGTCGCTGTCAGCGCAGTCTTAGTCCGTGAAAACAAAGGTACATAGTCCCCTATTTATTATATTAGCAAAACCTTAGTGGATGCCGAAACACGGTACCCACACCTCGAGAAGTTGGCCCTGGCACTGGTCGTAGCTTCACGAAAGCTTAGACCCTATTTTCAGTGCCACCCCATAAAAGTAATAACGACCTTCCCCCTGAGAAGCATCCTACACAAGCCTAAACTGTCGGGCAGACTCGCCAGATGGGCCATAGAGCTCAGCGAGCACGACATATCCTATCACCCAAGAAACGCCATCAAGTCGCAGGTACTTGCCTATTTCGTCGCTGACTTCAGCGCAGAGATATTGCCAGAGGTGGAATTGGAGGCCATTCATGCCTCCCCAAGTACCAACCTTTGGACCCTCTATACTGATGGCGCCGCTAATGCCTCGGGATCGGGACTGGGACTCGTTCTCGAAGTCCCCACGGGCAAAATAATTCGTCAGTCCATACGATGCCCCAAGATGACTAACAATGAGGCCGAGTATGAGGCTGTAATTGCAGGTATGAAGTTAGCCATCAAATACGGGGCTCGACGACTCATCCTCCATTGCGATTCCCAACTCGTAGTGAACCAGGTCACTGGGACTTACCAAATCAAGGAGCAGAGACTACAAAAATACCAATCAGATATCCACAAGTTGATGCCTGAGTTCGACGAGTGCCGCTTTGAGCAAATCCCTAGGGCGTAAAATGTCGGAGCAGATGGCTTAGCAAAACTGGCTGCAGCCACCAAAAACATCAACAGGGAGAGTGTAGTCACCCTCCTCCATTCGGCCATCGATCACGCTGAGGTACTCTCTTTAAATCTGACTTGAGACTGGCGCAACCAGTTTGTATCCTATCTGCAGGACGGGACACTCCCACTCGACAAAAAAAAAGCCAAGAAGCTCCGCGTACAAGTCGCCCGATACAGCCTGATAAATTACGATCTCTACAAAAGGACGTTTAGCGGACCCCTCGCTAAGTGTCTAGCGCCGCACCAAACGAGGCAAGTACTCGAAGAGGTGCACGAGGGTCACTGTGGTGCCCATACAGGTAATCGCGCCCTCGTCCGGTGCATCATCCGAGCCGGTTATTACTGGCCCACCATGAAAAAAGGGGCAGCAGAGTACGTTCGCAGGTGCGAACAGTGCCAAAAGTATGCCCCCATGATACATCAACCAGGAGAGCCTCTCCACTCAGTAACCTCACCTTGGCCCTTCATCAAGTGGGGAATGGACATAATCGGTCCCCTACCAGCGGGACGAGGAAAGGTACGATTTCTGTTAGTTTTAACTGACTATTTCTCCAAGTGGGTAGAAGCAGGTGCGTACGCCCAGATACGCGAACAGGAAGTCATCGCCTTCATATGGAAAACGTCATATGCCGTTTCGGCATCCCCAAGGAAATCAGCTGCGACAATGGCCCCCAATTCATCGGCAAAAAGACAACTGAGTTCTTCGAGAAATGGCACATTAAGCGAATACTCTCCACGCCATATCACCCCGCCGCCAATGGCCAAGCAGAATCTTCCAACAAAATGATACTGAACATACTGAAAAAGAAACTCGAAGAAGCCAAAGGGTTGTGGCCCGAACTGCTACCGGAAGTGTTGTGGGCGCATCGGACCACGCCCAAATCCAGCACGGGAGAAACACCGTACTCACTGGTCTACGGAATCGATGCGGTCATACTCGTCGAAATCGGAGAACCAAGCCTAAGGTATTCACATACCAGCGGAGCAGATAACGACATGAATAGACTTCAAGACCTCGACGAGGCCGAAGAACGAAGGGACATGGCCCACATAAGAATGGCGGCCCAAAAACAACAGGTCGAAAGGTATTATAACAAAAAAGCCAAAATAAGACCACTCAAAGTGGGCGATTACGTCCTCAAAGCCAAAACGTTGGCATCGAAAGAACCGAGCGAAGGAAAACTGGGCGCCAATTGGGACGGACCATATAAAATCACAGCAGCAGCGAGATAAGGAGCATTCTAGTTGGAAACAATGGAAGGCAAAGCACTACAAAACAACTGGAACGTCGCCCACCTCAAGTACTTCCATTTCTAAAAGGCGTCTCCCAAGTCGTACTCTTTTTCCCTTACCCGAGTTTTGTCCCAATTGGGTTTTCTCGGGGAGGTTTTTAACGAGGCGGCAGAGAGGACGCCCGGGGGTATCTGAGGACAAGTTTATCATATCACCCACTCGACATGCTCTCCAGGCCGATATAATAAAGGGACTAGCCTAGTTGAATCTCCATTGTGTAAACGGCTAAGGCCACCATCTCCATTGTGTAAACGGCTAAGGCCACCATCTCCATTGTGTAAACGGCTAAGGCCACCATCTCCATTGTGCAAACGGCTAAGGCCACCATCTCCATTGTGCAAACGGCTAAGGCCACCATCTCCATTGTGTAAACGGCTAAGGCCACCATCTCCATTGTGTAAACGGCTAAGGCCACCATCGCCATTAAACGTCGACCTTGCTCGACGACGACGGATAGCACTTCAACGACAGTTGAAGTTACATCCTATTGGCTAAAGCCATCGCCATTAAACGTCGACCCTGCTCGACGACGATGGATAGCACTTCAACTACAGTTGAAGTTACATCCTATTGGCTAAAGCCATCACCATTAAACATCGACCCTGCTCGACGACGACGGATAGCACTTCAACGACAGTTGAAGTTACATCCTATTGGCTAAGGCCATCGCCATTAAACGTCGACCCTGCTCGACGACGACGGATAACACTTCGACGACAGTTGAAGTTACATCCTATTGGCTAAGGCCATCGCCATTAAACGTCAACCCTGCTCGACGACGACGGATAACACTTCGACGACAGTTGAAGTTACATCCTATTGGCTAAGGCCATCGCCATTAAACGTCGACCCTGCTCGACGATGATGGATAACACTTTGACGACAGTTGAAGTTACATCCTATTGGCTAAGGCCATCGCCATTAAACGTCGACCCTGCTCGACGATGACGGATAACACTTCGACGACAGTTGAAGTTATATCCTATTGGCTAAGGCCATCGCCATTAAACGTCGACCCTGCTCGACGACGACGGATAACACTTCGACGACAGTTGAAGTTACATCCTATTGGCTAAGGCCATCGCCATTAAATATCGACCCTGCTCGACATGACGGATAACACTCCGACGACAGTTGAAGTTACATCCTATTGGCTAAGGCCATCACCATTAAGCGTCAGTCAAGCTCGATTGCGACGAACAACATTCAGACAACGGTTAAAATTTCGTCTTATTTATTCACTAAGATCGGGCTTTGACTCATCTACGACAGCGGATAGCCCCAAGGGATCACCCCCGAGACCGCCTGTACCACTTCGACGTTACCCAAAGAGGCGACGAATCATCTACAAACAAACGAATATCAACTCCGCAGAGATGAAGTTCCGAAAAACAAAGAACAACACAAAAAGAATAACAACATAATTATGATTCATAAATTATGGCAAAAAGGTATATACATTCAGTCCCGCAAAGGGCCCCCATTACATTCTACAAAAAGCAAGACATATACAAATTTTAAGGAGCCTCGCCATCTTGCCCATCGCCCCTAGTATGTTCGCCATCTCGACCATCACCACCGGGGAGGTAAGCTTCATTGTACCAAGAGTCGGAATCCAGTCGGTTAACGTCCTCTGAAGCATAGCCCTCCCGGTCAGGGGAGTCGGAACTATACCCACAGACTGCCCTAGCGGCACGAGCCTCGCGCCACTGCTCCTGAACCTCCTCCTCAGTGGCACGACCCGCAACGAGAAGTTTCTTGTATACGTCCAGTTGGGCCTCCGTATAAACCCACATCTCATGCGCATCACGGCGCGCATCCTCGTCAGACAAAAGCTGGGAAGAAGAAGGCCGAGCCACGCCTCCAGGCCTTGGTGGGCAGTCCGCCTAAGAACGTCGACCTCTGCCGCCTTGGCTTCGAGTTCGGCAGTCAAGGCCGCAACCCTACGATGCAAATCGGAAACCTCTGCCGCCACCCCACGACTAAGCGCCAACTCCTCTTCCCTCGATTTGAGAAGTGATTCCAGCTCACTATTACGAGCCACATCCTTCACCAACTGCTCATCGGTCTTCTCCAGCTCGGCCACCCTGCGCTTCAGTTGCACCTCCTTCTGTTCAAGACCTTCCCGGAACACCCGAAATTTGGGGTCCTATTGAAAAAGGTCCACCGCCGCCTGATGCTTGGAGCGGCACCTCTTATACTTCTTCACCATTTTATGGAAAATGGTCGCTTTCTTCTGCTCACGACGCCTCCTCTCCGCCTCCAAAACAAGGGTCTAAGGAGAAAACATGAGTTAGTACACATCAAAGCCAACCTCACAACGCGTAGAAGAACAGAAGTTTACCTGTAAAGTCGTGCCGGCGACCCTTCGAGATAGCTCCGCGTCACTGACAGATCTTAGCATTTCATGCTCGGGGGCGGCACATAACAAGGCCATCTCCAACGCCGCTTGCTCGTTGTGCTGTAGTAAATTATAAGCCCCCGGAATCACGATTCGGCGGTCGGACCCGTCCGCCATCATCTCCACATGCGTGAGACCTTCTGCCAGCCCGTCCATATCTTCTTGGGCGATCTCAGGGTCTGATCCCTCAGCATCCCCGCCAACAATGGACGTCGAGCCACCCTCAGCGGCACGAACTGAGCTGGCACCGGCAACAGCACTCGCCTGATGGGCCGGTCTCCCCGAACGAATAGCGTCGGCCATGAAGACAGGTCTAGGCGTTTGACGAGGCACATTACTCCTCTCATCCCCAGTCGCCACCGCCTTGCCCGTTTCAAGCCTCCGCCTTTTCCTCTCCTCAGGCTCCTCGCCCTCGGAAGGCTCATCCGTAGGCTGCGGAGATGGTGTCGATGGTGTCACTTCATTCGTAGCCGTCTCCACATGCACAACCTCTTGTAAAGGAACTACGGGAACACCCTCCCTGACGGATGCACAAAGTGTCTCCTGAGCATCCGGGCCGATATCCGATCGAGCGGAGGTAGATACCGTCGCCTTCTTCTTGGGAACGTTTCGACCTGTCGACACAAATAGTTCAGTCGATGAAGTTTGTGGAAACAACCGACTAAAGTCGAAAAATTACCTGAAGGGCCTACGGGGCCGTAGCGTTGAAGAAATGCGAACCATGTACGGGTTTCTTCCGCGTAAGGCAGCAAACCGGCTACCCATTGCTTGATACCCGTGATGAACCGGGGTGTGTGAGCTATTGCTGCAAAATAAAAGGAAAAAATCATAACGATGGTACGACCAGAACCGCCGAGGTCACGTATGATAAAGAATTCGACGAATGGAAATGCTTACGTTTCGAATTCTACCTCTCTGGGAACCCGACAGGGTCAGACACCAGGTGCTCCGTTTTGATAAAGAAGTACCAACGCCAATAACCGCGGCTGGCTCGATCATCGGTCTTGACGACCAGCCCCTTCGAGCCACGGCTCTTCAAATGCAACATGGTACCCCTTAGATAACTGGCGCTGAATAACTGCAAAAGGTGGTGGACGGAGACCTCGCACCTAGCCAGCTCTGCGTATGTAGACATTATCCTACATACTTTTAAGGTGTACGGAGTAAGTTGAGATGGACACATGTTGTAAAAGCGCAAAGCTCCTCCGCCAAAGGAAAGATGGGAAGGCCATAACCAATAAAAAAGGGATATTCATAGAACGTGCAATATCCCGGTCTATGGACGTTCGCATAATCCGTTCCCGCTGGGACCATCTCCACATGAGCAGGAATGCCGAACGACGTGCGAAAACCATCTAAGTGATCCTGCGTTAACTCAGAATTCTCTGAAGGTTGTGCGGGGGAGTCCTTTTGGAAATCTTTTCTAACAAGAAGTTGCTTCGGTAGCACCTTATCCACAGTAAGAGGGGTGAGGTCCTCTTCCCCTTCTCCCTCATCACCGGCAGATGGAGGCGGTACATCGGATGGCGTATTATCTCGAGCCCTCAGATTATTATCTCGTCGGGGTTTTGCCATAATTTCCGTTCAAGGAGCGGTGTACGACACAACTGTAAGTGTGAATTATGAGAAACAGTGGAGTTTCGAAGAAAGGAAAAGTTTCCTTAGAAGGTCAGAAAATGCTTGAAAATGATCGAAAGTTGGATCAAGTTAAACCCTTTCCCTATTTATAGGGATGGGTGGCGTTGAAATCGAAGAGACGGAGTTCGAACGGGCGCGGGAAACCGAGCATCAGAACGCCTTTTGTGTTTTCTCGGGAATACGCGTAATGATGACGCATGCGTGTGATGACGTCATTCTAAGAAAGAGATTGCGCGTTAGCATTTCAATAAACTCAAACGTTCGCTCGTTCACTCTCATTCACGCTGCTGTCTTCAAGCATGGTCAAATTCTCCCAAAACAAGGTCCATGGTTCCGTCCATCGGGGACACACATCGATGCGTCACCGACGAACGGAGGGACTAACTGTATAGGGTCAAATTCGGCCCATTACTTCTCCACGCTGGTAGGAACGACCAACGAATATACGCTAACCGAAGTAAGGGTACGACCTAAGAATGTCGGGGTAAAGTGTATCATCGATTTCGTCGTCACCTCGAAGGAATGCGACCAATCTCTGTATTATTTTATTATTTCAAGGAGGGTCTCCTATTATATAAAGGAGGATCCCAATGTTGTAAAGGGGCATCTTTATTTATTGAATAAACCTCAAACTCTCTCTCTCTCCCTTTTCTCTCTCTCTTGAATATCCGATCCATTGGAAGCAATAAAGAACATAATTCATATTTCTAGGTCTCATTATCTTCGATTATGATTTACCTTTGATTCACTTTGATTGTTTTCACTTATAAAGTATTCAATATCTTTTGAGTCAAACAATTGTAAAGACACATACTTCAGTCTTGAACAAGGCGGTGGCAAAGACATGGGCGTATACAACTAGCTTGATGGAACCATTGTGCCTCACTACACTGGTCAATCTTACCATAAACTCACTCCACCTCTTTGGATTTTCAGCAACTCTCCCTCTCTTGATTTAGACTAGTTTATTTTGCCTGCCATAGGGCTCTATAAGTTATTGAGTTTACTTTTACTATTGCTTTGTCTTTACTTTGATTCCTAGCTTTATTTACCGAATGAAATTATTAATTTTACTTCTAATTTTGTCAATCAATTCCTTCTTGATAATACTTGTCGAGTGTTTGTGTAAAGAGGGTGTGTGAAGAATGAGGCTTTTACACTTAGCTTGTTAATAGAAATTCTCATAACGGATTCTCTTGGTGAATTGAGCACAAAGCATCAACAAAGCGGTCAATGAAGAAAGGCACAATTGAAGGGAAAGATAAATGACTCTATATTTAGGTCAAGAATAACAACTATAAACCAAAACAACAATTACATAAACAGAAGAATTTCATCTATGGGGAGGTGACATATTAATTAGCTACCAACCTATCAATCTTACTCTGGACATTTTTTGAATACGACCCTCCAGAAGGAATATCTTCATGGAACTGATCACACTAGCTTATGCATCCTAGGCAAATAGTTCACCTAATTCGTCCGTCCACGTCTTCTTTCCCTTCACCTGTGACATCATGTTGTTGTTCTAGCGCCTTTATGCTAGTTATCAAGCATTAAAAATAAATGGTTTTTTCATATAATGCAATTGGAATGGTTTATCAAGGAAATTTAATACATATAGATTCGGCTTTGCTTTGAGGAATTCAACTGCTTATTGCTTACAAAGTCAACCCCATGTATTTAGCTGCATTTTTAGTTGCCACACAAACATGAAATTTGACATACATTTAGTAGAGTGATTTCTTTAAAGAGCAACTTGACCATCTCGATCTGGAGACAAAAAATGGAAACTTGTCTGTAAATTCTTGCTACAAGTCAATCAACAGACAACAGGGAAGAGGGCAGCACACAAGTTGGCCTTGGAAGCATCAGTCACCTTTTTCTGCAGTGCCCTGTCGCAAGGTAGATTCGGGCTTTATTTTTTAATCTATTCAAAGTCCCTTTTGTAATGCCATACACTGCGATGGATCTATTGACCAGCTGCCAGTGTTTGAGGATTGAAGAGAAAAATATGGAGATAGTGCCATCCCTATGCGTGTTGGGTTATGAAAGGAAAGAAATGCTAAATGTTTCTCAGGGAATATAGGATTAAACTTAAGTGGCTATGGCTTTTGGCTTTTTGGTATAACTTATATAGGATGTTAAAGATGAATAGAGTATGCTAGATAAAATTGAAGAGACGGGAATCTAGTGAGGAGATGGAAGAACAAGGAACATCTGACAGAATTTTTCTGTACTAGGAAATTTAATGCCCGCGGAAGGTACATGAGTATCTTGAATGCAGGTTGGAAAGACATTGCATTTAAGATAGAGAGATTCAGTTATTATGGCCCAAAGTTGAGTGAAAAAATACCCCCAGAAACACGGTAGAAAACTACCCTTATGCCAAGGCAGTTAGGGAGAGTAAATGGCAATCTAATTGTCACGACCCAAATCGTAATGCCGCCTAACACCACACTTGCTACACAATTCAATGTTAGAACTTACTTAATTTATTTCCATCAAGGTCTATTTAATTATAACAGAACAATTCAAAAATGTAGCGCCATCTGAAGAACTAGACAGGGATAAACAAAAGAAGACTCTGTAACGCTGCTGAAGATCGTCAAGGGAAGCAGCTCACCGTGAAGTCAAGTCCAGAAATAACTCAGGATCGAGCTCCGGCCTGATAACCAGATGCAATCGTCTCAGAACCTGTACAATTAAGTACAAAAGCGTAGCATGAGTATATAAACAGATATGTACCCCGTGAGTATCCCGCCTAACCTCGAAGAAGTATTGACGAGAGGTGGACGTGATACTTACTAGGGCCAAACAATATACTATATATAAATACAGGCTAAACAAAGATAGCAGTAATGAACAATAATAAGGACAGGAGCATCAAATAACATACTCTATTACCTTTACGTGTCAATTTCCATAGCATACAAGCTACTTAGTTTTCCTTTTCATAAAAATCAACAGATACAATTACAGGGTTTCCAATCAACTATCAAACACATAACAGGCCGTGAACGTACGGCCAATACGACGTGAAAAGTAAATGTGCACTGCCAAAGGTTTGAACGGTTCGAACCATAGATGCATCTATCTTCCCCGCTCGTGAATCGAACACGCGACACGGTCAACATAATACTAGGGTTACCCCGCTCGCGAATCATACATGCGACGCAGGTTCCCGTATACATATACACATACTTAACAGGAAATTCCAGGAAGTTTAGCGGGGAACATACTAGCAGAAAAGGATTCAATAATGTAACTTCAAAATATAACCTCCTAGGCTTTCATGTGCGAAATTCAAGGATAATAGACTACCTAAACCACATGTAAGAACACAGATACGACACATAAGGCATGCTTGTGAATCCTAAACTACCCGACAAGGCATAATAGTAGCTACACACGGACTCTTGTCACCTCGTGCGTGCGTAGCCCCCGCAATCAAGTCATGTAATTATTTATAAGCACCTATGGGGATCGTCTCCCAAGGACTCGAAATTAGTCAAATGTTGCATAAATAAATTAATTTATACTCAAAAGCATGAAATTCCCCTATTTAATTAACTATCTTAACCTACTTTGAAATATCTCAAAATACACCCCCGGGCCCACATGCTCGGATTCCGGAAATTTTCGAAGAAAACACTTACCCATAACCTAAGGATCATTAATATATGGTTTTTTTATGATTTCATAACTAGTTAGTGGGAAATTCTCTAAATTTCATAAAGGCCTAGGTTTTTACTCTACCCTTGATTTATACTAATTTAGGATGTTAATTTACCTAGGAATTCAAGTATTAAACTTACATTAGGGTAGAAATTACTTACCTTTCAGTAGCTAGGTCGTTTGGCTCTTTTTCAAGCTCCTAAGGTCGCCAATGGAGGAAAGAAATGGTGATATATGGCTCATTCCTGTGTTTTTAAAAGAACCTTACTGCCTACAGGTTTTTCGCACCATGGCTCGAGGACCGCACCTGTGGTCTCGCATCTGCGAGATGAATCTCGCACCTGCGGATATGGGAAAAGAGGTCTGGGCTCGCACCTGCGGAGAGTAGTCCGTACCTGCGGCTCCGCTAGCCGCACCTGCGAAAATGGGCGAACTCACCTGGGCCGCATCTGTGAGGCTGGGACCGCAGAAGCGGTCTCGCACCTGCGACTGGGCCACCGCAGGTGCGGTCGCACCAGATCTGGTGCACCAGCAGCTATTTTTGCTGGTTTTTAGCCTCGTTCAATGCCCGAGTGGCATTTGGGCCCACCCGAGCCCACTTCCAAATATACCAACAAGTCCCAAATCATAATACGGACTTGTTCGAGCCTTCGGAACACCCAAAACAACGCTAAAACTCAAAATCACACCTCAAAACCCCTAGAATCAAACTTAAGAACTTTAAGTTCTTGAATTCGTTATCAATGCGCCGAACCTACCTGTACGACTCGGAATGACACCAAATTTTGCAAGCAAGTCATAAATGACATGACTGAACTATTCCCGGTCTCGAAATTCCGTTCGGGCCTTGATAGCACAAAAACACTTTCCAAAACTCAATTTGAACTTAAAGAAACTCATATTTCATTATTGGGCGCCGAAGCGCTCCCGGGGGTCATCCAAAACCCGTTTCGAATATACGCCCAAGTCCGAAATCATCATACGAAGCTACCGAAACCGTCGAAACTCGATTCCGAGGTTGTTTACTCAAAATGTTGACCGAAGTCAAACTTGCCCTTTAAGGCCAACCTTAAGGAACCAAGTGTTCCTATATCATTCCAAACTCTTCCAAATCCCGAACCACCCATCCCCGCAAGTCATAAATCATTAAAAGCAATTACGAGAAGTCTCATTTAGGGGAACGGGGTCCTAAAGCGCAAAACGACCGGTTGGGTCGTTAAAATTTTTTTATAAGAATAATTAAATTCTAGAAGAAAATAGAATCATGAAAATTTTGGGTATTTGGTGGGCGTCGGCAGGGAAAAACACAGGAAACATAGGGACTTGGGGGAAAAGGGGTGAGGAGAGTAGCATAAAAAATTATTTTATACTCTCTAGTCAAATACTAGAAAATATTTTCTAAAAAAAGGTTTTCACTCATCACAAACAAGGGAAAATAAGTAATAAAACCACTAATTTTTCATGAAAATATTTTCTAAGAAAACATTTTTCTTCTTACCAAACACACCCATAATGTAGTGTTTTAGCTCCTATTAATTACTCCAAACAGAGTTTTCAAATGTTGAATCAAAAACAAAATGGTCAACTAAAATCCGCAAAAAAGGTCTTAGCATTGAAAAACGTAGATGAAAAATGATAAAAAGTGTAGAAAGAAAATGGTAGCGGCAAACGAACTAGAAATATGAGGTAGGTAGCGATGTCTAAGGTGGAGTTAAATAGAAAATTAAGGTAGAGAGAAAAATAGGATTAATATGAAATAATAGGGCATAATGAGAAAGAGAAATAACATTAAGATCCAAGCAAACCAAATTAGTCATTACATAATATGTGTGCTTCCGTTGTTGCATAATAATAAAATGTTTAGCAGTACAATAAAATTTAATTAATAACTAAAATAGACCATTATATATTTCAATTAACAAAACAATGAGATGGTTAACAACCATCCAAACAAGCCGTTAATGATGATAGCTTTATTTCATTTGTTACGGGACTTGTTTTTGTTCTTTCATTTTTTTGCAGTCTATTACTCAAATGATCACTGAATTATCCAAAATTATGGATTAACTTTGTTTTCTTTAATTATAACAGGAAACTCACTCAACTATTCTTATTTGCTGCTGCTTTATGATTGCTCCTTTTTGTTTCTTAATAGTATTTTCTCATCTCTGTCTAACTATGAATAAAGAGGGCAGCCCGGTGCACTAAGGTCCGGGGAAGGATCGGACCACAAGGGTCTATTATACGCAGCCTTATTGCAAGAGGTTATTTCCATGGCTCGAACACGTGACCTCCTAGTCACATGGCAGCAACTTTACCAGTTATGCCAAGGCTCCCTTTCTGTGTCTAACTATGAGTGATTGTATCAATTTCCATCATTAAGCTCCTGTCCTTATTCCCATGACTACCTTATAACTCTGAAGCAGAAGCTGATTTAACTCCTTATTTATTGTATGCGTGTTTCTTAGATTTTGCCTGTATGTTAAAGAAGATCGATAATGTTTTGGAGCCACCCGCATCCTTAGAGAAATCAGCTTCTTCGAGGTTTAAAGTTTATGCACACAGGTGGCGATTCCTCATTGAACACATTCTATCATTTTAGTTAGATTTCTCTTTCCTTGTCTGAATTCTGCTCTTTGCAATCTTCATGCCTTTACGTTTAAATTTTTCTTTGCTGGGAAAGAACTTGTGTAAATCATTGCTCACTTATATTTACTTTATTATACTGTGATCGCTCATAATTTGGTATCAATTCTAATACAAACTACTTATTGCAGTACACCCCAGCAGTTGATATCTGGAGTATAGGATGTATATTTGCAGAAATGCTTACAAAAAAACCATTATTTCCTGGGAAGAATGTGGATCTGATTACCGATTTGCTTGGTTCACCATCCACTGAAGCCATTTCAAGGGTTTGTCCTTCCCTTTCCTCAGTCGAAGTTAATAAACTAGTAATGTATAATGAATGCCAAATGAATTATCTGTTTTCCCGATATCTGCAGATTAAAAATGACAAAGCAAGGAGATATTTAAGCAGCATGAAGAATAAATCCCCTATTCCTCTCTCTCAAAAATTCCCACATATAGACCCTATGATGCAAGTTTTTATCTCTCTCATGTTGTCCTGTGTTAATCCCCTCTAGGCACTAGCACATCCATATTTCCGTGGTTTAGCAAACAAGGAGCATGAACCATCTGCTCGGCCTATTTCAAAATTTGAATTCGACTTTGAAAGAAGAAAACTGGCAAAAGAGGATATTAGAGAGCTCATCTACAGGGAGGTATGAGTTGGCAACCAATCTGATCTTTCCTTTTACCTTCTTTTGTGCCGCCACCTCCATCGTACTACAACATTGAATTTTCCCTTCACAGATATTGGAGTACCACCCTCAGATGCTGCAGGAGTATCTTCATGGCACTGACAATACCAGCTTTTTGTATCCAAGGTACTGCCAATACTTCTCCTTATTTGTCCATAGTCGTTGGTGTCTATGACCGATAACTAGTTCTTTCTAACGATTTAACTCAATTGTATGATCTTGTGAAATTTGTCCATGCCTGCTTTTTGTTGACCTGCTAACAACTAGCTCATTCTTTTGTTTTAGCACATATGTCTTAGTTATCATGCATTAAAAATAAACATTTTCATCCGTGTAATGCAATTGGAATTAGTATCTAATTGAATCTCATAAAGGAGTGATAAGAGATGTATTGGCGGTAGAAGACACAGCAACTTCAATGGTATTTGATGTTTCATTCTTTATCTGCACTTACTTTTATCTTGGATTAAGATGACATACTTGAAGTTTGATGCATAACATATGCGGTTATATCTGCCGCTGATACTTTCATGGTGATAAAAAGGGAGAAATCTGCCAGTGATGAGGGCACAAGTGTATCATAGATACTGAATATGATTCAGTCCATGTGTTAACCTTTCATTTTGTTGACTAACTGTGTGATACAAATACTTATGGCGTATTGAACCTACTTTCCAGGCATGTCTTTTAAATTAACTGTTAGTATGTCATGCGGTAAATAATCAGATCTTTTGTCATGTTTCTACGGATGTAAAATTAGTGATGAGGCAGGCTAACTTGAGAAATCCTGCCTGCTTTTTTGACATAAGATGATATTGGCGTGACGTCACTAGCAATATTTTAAGTCCTAAGGTATTACATATGAGGAAAAGGATAGATACATTTGTGAACATTGGACATTATTTCTGACGGACAAGTTTACAAGTTCTTACCATTCAACTAAACAATATTGCTGTTGCACAGAAATAAACAGTGGACAGTCATGTAGCTATTAGCTTAAGAATTTATGTTGAGAAGTGATCCTTTTCCCTATAGAACCGGTGGATTGCTTGTGGTTGCAACTATGGCCAGGGCTCATGCATGAAGCAGTGTTCTGTGTGCTCCATATGGGTCGAAATGAGCTTCGAGAATAATTCCAAATTCTATCCCTCGTATTGACACATAAGCATCTTCTATCGGGAGTTCGCAGATTCAGTTACCATGCTTTGCTATGATCATTATCAAATAGAATCTGCATTAAGTTGTATAACTACTTCAATGATGTCATTGAAGTAGTTATGCATTTTACTTGTTAGTCTTGAATATATAAGTTACACAATGCGCAAGACCATGTGACTTTAATAACTATCCTATAATCTTACAAGTAATCATTGACTCAATCATCACATTCCTGATATGGGAGGATATATTATTTGGCTTTCTTTTCCTTTTTTTTTTTCCGGGAAGAGCTTCACCATTGAACCTGTTTAGGTTGACCAGAGAATTGCTAGTTTAGATGAACTTTAGGGACGGCTAAGCAATTTTGTTCTGTCTGGATCAATATCATGATCCAACTTTTTCAACCCATAACAAGAACAGAGGTATGCTAATTATATCTCGAGTCTTCTATTATACTGCTCTTTACTTGGTCCGACTTGATAACGCTTAAATAAGTCTATGGAAGCTTAAGTGACTCAATATACTTACCTTCAGAAATGATGGTAGCTTTTGCTTTGCTTTCGCCATTTTACTGAAGAGAGGTTCTCTAATAATTCTCATGATCTTTACTTCTGAAGTCTTCCTTGTTTCTGCTGCATGTTTAGCTATATTTTTTATGCTATGCTAACATGAAGTTCGATGTGCATATATATAGTGGGGTTGACTGCTTTAAGGAGCAATTTGACTTACTTGAGGGGCACTATGGCAAAGGTGGAAAACATGTTCTCCATCCAAGGCGATATGCTTCCTTGCCTAGGTTAGTTGACCCTGATATTAAGGATTTCATACTTCAGAGCTTATTAATAGTTCTGATAAAGTGTGCTTACTCAAATAGCCTCATTATATTTTTTCTACAGAGAGCGGGTCTATGTTTCAATAGACGAGGAAACTGATCACGATGGTGAATTTGAAAGGCATGTTGAAGCAACTGTTGCTCATAGATGCCTTCCAAGCCCCCCAAAGTCACACGAGGTCAACAAAGCTGACGCCAGTATTGAAATGTAGAGCTTAGTACAACAAGCAACACTGCACGCTGCTTACTGAGAAGTGCTAGCATTAGCTTTTCCAAGTGTGTTGGGGCAATTTGGGAGGACAGTGAGGTAAATTCCTTCTCATATATAGCATGTTAATCTTGTGGAAACAACAGACTCACAAAAAAAAAGCACTTCTCTAGATATGGAATAAGGAAACTCAGTTTATCACATGGTCCCTATGTATTTGTATACATGAATCATTCTCAAACACAACATGATAAAACGCTCTTCCTCTGCCCTTCTTCTCCTTTATTGGGCAGGACGAGCAAATAAAATACATTAATCGACGAATGTATTGTTGGTTTGATATTTGTCACCAAGTCTTAGCCGATAAAATGCAATTAGATGATTGATGGTGAGCATGATAATGGTGCTCCATAATTTACAGTATTACCTGCATTTCCCATCAGGATACAACATTCAAACGGTATGATAATGGGATTAGTAGATCGTCCAAGGAGCCAGCAGCATTGTTTGCTTGACTTCTTATTCTGGATGGATGAGCTTGTGCTAGATTTCTGGTGAGTGACACTTGCTAGAATGTAACTGTAGGTGTTCTATTATTCAATGTATTAGAAACAATCGACAGTTTGGCTATCAAGATCAGCCCATTTCTTCTGTATGACGTTCAAGGCGTCCTCCCTGTAGCCCTCTGTGCTAGTTTTATATGCTTTGACAGTATCTTCAAATGCCTGAGCAACTGTCATTGATGTATATATAGTCCACTCCATTTTATTTTCCGAAAAACTGTAGTTGTTCTTTGTCTTCTCTTTTTCTTAGAGAGAGGTGAAGTTGTGTAAGTATTGCATCCTCTATGCAGAATTTGGCACCTATTTCAAGATTTTAATTTTTCATGATTTTACATGAGGATTTGGATTTGAGCAAGTGTCTTTTTCTTTTTTGAGATTCATTGCTTACTTCTATCTTTCCTTTGCAAATGTCTCAATAATGCTCCGTACTACAGTAGAGAAATTTCTATTGCAAATTAAAGAACCTTAAACATCACAAGAAGAGACGGACCCAGAATTTTTACACGACAGGGGCACAATATTCTGCTCATCCAGTGCCCCCTAAAGGCTTTTAATGTTCAGGGTGCCAAGCGCTTTAAATTAACCATTTTCAAGGTATATAAATATACATATACAAGATTTCTTGCGAAGCTTACGAGGTCCGATGATCCCTCACTATAACCTATGTTGCTCGGACTCTCCGAAAATGTGGCAGGATACGTGTCGGATCCTCCAAAAGTAGTGCATTTTTGAAGGATCCGACACAGGTGCGGCTACATTTTGAAGAGTCCGCGCAACATAGACTATAACACATAGGTTCACCTCTAATTACAAGATTCTAACACTTAAAAACTTGAGTCTCGGTAAAAGAGATAACTGTTAGCTTTGCGAACTGCAGTAGCTTGGCGTACTCGCGGATTTGCCTTTGCATATATGTTTTCTTCCTTTAACATTTGAGGTAAGGATAGTCTAAGACCATATAAATAAATAACAACTCATTTACTCAACTAATGTGAGATATTCTAACATTTGTGAAAGCTTTGAACACGTTTGCATTGTGTATATTGTGTTAGGTACAGGTATAAGTTAATGAGGTGTCTTGGGTCTATTGAATTTAAACTTTTAATTTTGGGCAACATTTTAAAGATAACAAACAACATATAATTATTGTTAACATATTAAAAGATGCCAGCTTAAAGTAATAGCTACCTGATTAAACAACGGATTTTCAGTAATATGCATTTTATGCATTTCAATGTGCTAAATACTAATGAGAAATCAATGAGAAAAGGCCAATTAGAATTTACCATAAGTTGAGGGGCTGATGTGTATCGAATATAAGTTTGTAACTGATCGAATCTGTTAAGTAGTTAGCTGTGTTAGTGGTAGTTAGCTAAGCTCACACAATGTATAACGGAATCTCTCTTCCTCTACATTCTTTCTACTCAAACCGTTGTTCATTTACTTTTTTTTTTTTTTTTTTATTATGTTGTAAATTAGATAGAAAACTGGCGGAGGAGTTTTTTTTTTTTAATTTTTTTTATTTTATAAATAGAATTTCCCAGATTTTCTGGGGTGTTTTATTTATTTCCAAAAGATAGGAGGGGGATGTGATCCTTACCTCCAAGGATTACAACACAGTAACATATTATAAAAGCACGAATGTTAGAACGTTAAATGTCAAGCGACAAAAATACCGTCGAAACATTGATCGACATTTATACCCTTTATTATTTATATATTAATTTTCATAAGTAATCATAAGAAAAGGGCACAATTGAAAATACAACACTACAATTTAAGTTCTACATCAACACGAATATTATCTAGGGATAGAATTCCTTTTCAATTTAAAGTCAAGTTAATAGTAAATAGAGGGTAAAAACTTATCCGCACCAGGTGTTTACCCTCTTAAATACTTAAATACTTAAATTCTCATCTAAACCCTCTTAAATATTTCTTATGAATATTTAACATAATAATCGTTTTCTTCTTGGTATTGCTATCTCATTATTTTCTATATGGTATCAGTCTTACGACAGTCAAATTGGTATTGCGCATAAATTCAAGTTTTTCCGCAGCAAAAACGAAAGTCAGTCAAATTATAATATTTAACATAATAACCTTATAATATTTAACATAATAATCTTCAGAGAAATGGTATAAACGAAATACTGCACTTAATCCTATTAATTTTAGAATATCCATGTTAGGCCAACTTTTATGACATACACGTTTGGCAATATTTACTACTATTAATTTAATCATATTAATATTTTGACATGGACAACGAGCAGTAGGAGTGTCAATGGTTCGGTTCGGTTCGTATGTACGCATACCTTACCCTTACCTGGCGAGGTAGAGGCTGTATCCAATAGACCATCGACAATATTAATATAGGTACTTTATAGGACATAACAAAACTCTCTAGAAATTTTTATTTTTTAAAGGGTGATGAATTAAGAAAAGATGAAAGATAGTCAGGGTATAGATCCATCAATTATTCAACAGCAGCACAAAAGAAACTAAGTAAATAGAAAGAAAATATAAATAACAAGAGTGGAAAGATATTAATCAAGGTGGGATTCAAGAGAAGATTAAATATTCAAAAGATAAATCTAAATCATATGAAAGGAAACATATACGATACATTGTAGTTTGCTACTCATAATCGCAAGAATATACCTCCTTGTGTCTTGCTAGTGAATATGCTGCAAATAATATAGTTTCAATAGGAGTAAGATAATAGGTTTGTGAATTAAAATTTTGAGTTTTTATTACTTGTTGGCTTGTAACCATTTTCATAATTCCAAGTCCCAAAGAAAACTTCATGCTTTATTATTTTTAAACTTAATATATAAATATATTTTCTATAATAACTTTATTCGGTACGGTTTGGTATTTTTTCGCTTTATTTTTGTAAAATTAAAAACCTACCTTAATTAACGGTACGATTATATATTTATATAAAAACCTACGGTTTTATTAAAAGAAACCTAAAAATTGGCTCGGTACTGTACAATTCAATCGGTTTAGTCGGTTTTTAAATATCCATTGACACCCCTAACGAGCAACATCAATATTATTATGAATAAGTTGATCTCCTTTTCCCTTTTCTATTCGAGTGGGGAGTTCTTTGAGGGGGGATGTCGAGGGTCTATCGGAAACAGCCTCTCTACCCCAGGGTAGGGGTAAGGTCTGTGTACCAACTATCCACCCTAAACCCACTAGTTGAATTATACTGGGTTTTGTATATATATACTTACCAAATATTATTCATAAATTTTTTGTAGTATTAACAAACTACAAGCAATAATCAAAACAAATAACTAAGAAAGTATTAAGATTATAAATGTATGGGAGAGAGGAAGAAAAATAGTTGGTAAGAATTAATAATACTAGTATTTCTACGATCATAAAGATCCAAAAGTGGAGTATCAAAACGTATAGTTATAGAAATGGTGGAGGACTATTATTGAAAATCTTAATATTTGCTGATTGATAACTTATTGTACATAATTTAAGTTATATACAACAACATTTAATTTTTTTTTTAAATTGTATCGTGTAATGTTTTTAAAGAATATTTTACCTTCTTATTTAGAATTAAATTAATTTAATTTCAAGATTCTTATTTGATTCTAATTTGCAGTCATATATTTATGCGTTAGTTTAGAAAAATACAAAATTTTAAAATCTTTATTTGTTTCTTAAACTTAATACTCTATCAAATAAATTGGTACGAAACGAGTGTTTGTATAAAATTCAATTTAATCACCTTAGTAAAATTATTAGTACTGCATATAAACAAGGATATACTATAACGGATCACTTACCGTAAACTGTAATTACAACTCAAATAATCACCATTTCTGTAACTACCTAACCACTAATCTCTCTCTCTCTCTCTATATATATATATATATAGTTGTTCTAACTTCTAACTTCTAAGAATAGTTTCAGTTTTATTTTCCAAAAAAAAAATCAATATGGCTAGAAGGACATATGCCATGAAAGGACGACAAGCTTGGATTAACTTCACTCCGCGAAAAGCACAATTGAAAGTGAAGATATTTAGCCCTTTTCGTCTTTTTTTCTTTAATTTTGATCGTAATTTTCTTGTACGTTGGGTTATTTTTTGTTTAAGTTTACATTTTTTTTCTTTCTATTTTGTGTTCTTTTTTTTTTTTTTTCGCTTCATTTTTCTAGTTTTTCTCTCTCTTTTTTCCACTTCGTTTTTAGCAATGTCTTTGTCTTTGAGGAAGTTTATGGTTCTAGATGATTCTACTGCTGGTTCTAATCAGAAACCAGAGCAAAATTCAAAAGCTGTGAGTAAAGAAAAATTAAAGTAGAATTCATATTTATTTTTCTGTTTTATTATACCTTTATTTTCTTGACTGTATTGATTTATTTCCTGGTAACAGAATGCATGGATATGCATAGGAACATGCGTTTGGAAACGAGAAGATCTGGATAAAGCTAGACGTTTCTTCAGATCTAGCCTTGAACAGGTGAATTGATTCGATATTGTGTGTGTGTGTGTGTGTCGGTATTAGTGAGTTTGTGCATTAGTTTGTATGTGTGTGTATGTTTGTTTGAACTGATTCAGTATTCTAACGTCTAATTATTATTTTTGCTTTTCTATTAACTGTTGATTAACGTAATCAAAATTGGAACATAGCTTAAGTTGAATCGCTATGTGGTGGAAGCTTGGATAAGTTGCTCCAAATTTTGCCTTGAACAAGTCATTTTATATGTTGCTTCTTGGATTTTAATTACAAGTTCCATTAGTTATCAATTTAGTCCAGAAACTGTGATGCATATATTTGTATTTGTTGTGTTCAGGATCCAAAGAACAGGAAGCTATTATGTCAATTATCAGTGCTTGAAAGAAGCCAGTGCATAGGTGAAACAGGTGAAATTTTGTGGCGATATATGATTATTCTTTTATTTGTACATTTGGAACTTCTAGCAATTTGAATTTTGAACCTTAATCATGGGATGTTCTTCTATAGAAAGACTATATTCACATAATCACATTTTTCCTAAGTGTCATAGCATTATCTGACTGTATTCTACTTTCCAGAGGTTGAAAATCCAGAAGAAATAACAGGTGAAAGTATCAAACATGCCAAGGAAGCAATTGCTCTGGATGTCCAGGATGGAATATCATGGTGTAAGACTGCATTTTATGCTCCTTGGATATATTTATTTGTATTTGATGCATATGTAGCAGTTCCTGAGAACTTATATATAATGCTTTAAGGAAGAATGATAAGTTTCTTAGTCCATGTCAGGATTAATGATTTCCTACTAACCTGTGAGCTGCACTAGTCTATGATTAACTGTCTTCTTTGTTTTGTTCAAATCGAGTGCTGAAAATTGTGTTTATCAACTATGCCGTGATGTCTGAATGTCCAATAAGCATGTCTTTTTGCTCTTAATCTTATCTAATTTGTCACATTATATTAAAGGAAGAAGTGGATTTCTTCTCATGTGATACATATTTGCTAGTATACTCACCTTATTATGAGGGGTGCGATACGTTCTTGTATTTCACTTGTAAGCTCAGTTATATCAGTATTTTACTTCAGTTGGTTTTTGTAATTGATATCACAAGATCAGTTTTCTGTTACATCTATATGACTGGAACTTTGGATCATAATATGCTTCTTCAGTCAACTAAAGCATACAAGAATTCTGTGAGTACTGCAATACTCTGCAGTCTCTCTCTTATCATTTTTCTCATGGAGTTCAGGATTGTTTATAGACTGTTTTGTAGTTTCTGTCTTTGGTCTATATTTCTTACTCAGAGCCTCCTCAAATTTTGTGTTCTGTTTCAGGCGAAAGACCAAAAGATGACGCACAGTGCTGAATTGTGGTACAACTGCTCCATGGTAAGAATTATGGATAAGTGTCCATACACATATCTACATTTTAGCCTTATCATACAACTTATAAATAGGCTCATGATTGCAAACAGAGCATCAGAAATCCTTGCTTCTAACACGCCTCTCTTCTTTCTATGGTTTCCAATACAATTTTAGTTGAGTTTCTTCTTATAATAGGCGCTTGAAGCTTGAGCATGTTTATGCTTAGTCCTGGAAGACCAAGAGTTTATATTTTCTTCACCGTGACATTTCATGTCCGCTTATATATGTCTGCTTATTTTCGCTTGCCTCATTTTCAAAAATTCAATGCCATGTTTTTGTGATTCTATAATTTCGATTATACACAGGCATACAAGTTTCTTGAGAACGCCCTCACTGGACTGATAATGGATCCTAATCTTAAATCTCTAGAGTGGACATTGAATCTGTGTGATGTTCTCGACTATATAAACTCTTTGCTTCAGGTAAGATTGTTTACTTGTGGCTATTTAGATAAAACTATCTGCAGTCGTATTTTACTTGATCAGGTGGTGTCATTAAGAATGTAATTAGATTTCTTAGGGAATTATGTTTAAGTCTCAGCAAAAAATATCAGGTTAAAACAGTTAGTTAAGGTGTGCCATAAATAGATTTTTATGCATATTCTCAGAAAACATTACCCTGTCTTTCAGAAACTGAATGATGCTAAGCAGCTTTCTTCTCCAACATCATCACCACTTGCTTCTGTTGAACGTAAGCTTTATATATGGATTTTAAGATATTTATCCAAAAACAGTCTGGTATTGAATTAAGCTTCTAATCCTTAAATAATTTTTGTAGTGGATCCTTCCTATGAGAGAGCTAATGTCAATCGCCTAACTGAAGGTCTTAATGAAGGAAAAGCAGTCACAGCAGTTAAGAATCTGAGCAAAGGTAAACTTGGATCATTGTACTATCTTTGTTTTTTTCCCCTTTGCTTTCATTGCTACGCTGCTTATTCCATTTTATCTCAAAAGATTGGTCAATTCAAAAGTTATACTATATGTTGGTTTATATTTCAACGTTTCATGTGTCAGCTCCACTTTATATGATCTCTTAATTTTGTGGTGTCATTCCCTCTTATAATGTTGTAATAGTATTACTAGGTTGGCCAGCTACATTTTAGATGCAAAGTTAGCAACTAATCACCTTTTCTCCAATTGCCAAAACCAGACTATGGCCACAACAATAATGGAAAAACGTTGGCCGAAATTTCTACCAATTGAGAATTCAGAAGAAGTGATTAGCACTTTGCGATAGCAAGCATGATAGTCATTGTTGAAGTCTTTGTGTTCCCCAAGTGATTACACTCTATTCACATGTTAGTTTTTTTTTTATTGCAGCACTCTCAGTCCAAATGAGTGGATTTTCTGCAACTTGGAGCAGCTGTCTCTCATGAACATGCTAATCATCCATCTCATGGAAGGATAATGAGTTTCTGTTCATTTCTACTTGTCTAGAATAATACTGGTCGTCAACTGTGATGGATTTCAAATGTAAATAGTAGTAAAAGAAACAAAACTTATCAAATCTGTTGAATGCTAATCAATACTTCACACCAGTAAAGCAATATGCATTAATTCTACAGCTGTCGAATCAATCATCTTTAATTCTTGAATGTTTGTCAGTTACTTTAGCTCATTATGCTGACATGAGATGAGCTCTTCTTTTTGATAGAACAGAACGCTCTTCTCAGCACACTCATCTTGTGTGCAAATACATAAATATATATACAGGAGTTTCTTGGAGAATAAGACTCCAAAATAGTCACTTGTTAGGACTCCTAATGAGATAACAATTACACCAATTCTATCCAAATACACTTCAACAATTCCTACCTGACATTATCCTTACATACCCCCTCAAGTTGAGCAGGGTGTGGAACAACTGTCAACTTGCTCTTCAAGTCCAGGAATCGGACCTTCGACAAAGGCTTGGTGAGCGCATCGGCCACTTGATCATGAGAACTCACATACCTGACCGACAAGGACTTTGCACGAACCTTGTCACGAACAAAATGAAAATCGATTTCCATATGTTTCGTCCGAGAATAAAAAATGGGATTAGCAGTTAAGTAGGTTGCACTAAGATTATCACACCAGAGAATGGGAATAGAGGAGGTGAAGCAGCCAATCTCTCGAAGGAGAAGCTCGACCCATGTTTCTCAGATGTAGCAGCAGCTAATGCACGATATTCAGCCTCTGTGCTCGACCGCGATACAGATTTTTGCTTCCGAGAAGCCCATGAAATCAAATGGGAGCCAAGAAAACTGGTAAATCCAGTGGTGGACTTGCGATCATCAATATCACCTCCCCAATCCGAATCACTATAACCATGAAGCAAGGTAGAGGATCCATGAGAAAGAAATAAACCATGAGAGGCAGTAGCCTTGACATAGCGGAGAATACGTTTGACGGCAATCCAATGAGAATCCATAGGACAATGCATAAACTGTGATACTTTGTTTACCCACTACAAAAAAAGGGCCTGTTATTTTTAAGGTTTGCGGCGGTTTAAAACCCCCGTAATACGTTGTTGTGGCAGTCATTAAAACCCCCCACAATAAGAGTCGTCGCAATTTATTTGCGGCAGTTATTTGCTGACCGCCAAAACTAAGTAGCGGGGTTACTTCGCGGCGGTTGACCCCCGCAGATTTAGAACTTAAATTTGTTAAAAATACTTTTCAGTTACGAATTGCAGCGGTTGTAAACCTCCGCAATATATTTTTTTTATTAATTTATACTTAAAGCTCCTGTCAGCCATAACCTCAAGAATTTATTGAATTTTTTAATTCATATATTATTAACAAAATTACTAATTAAACTGTAAATCATAATCAAAGCAAAAAAATATATATCTAAAAGTTAAAAGATATCGATAACATGTCATAAAATCACAAAACGTTATCATAAAATATCATTAGTCTTTAAAACTAAATTGTCAACATTAAGTAGCATCACTCAAAAACTATTTTAAACACAAAACATTCACTCCAACATTCTAACATCAGCTTCAACCACACAATATTACATCGTCACAATTAATTATCTAAGACAATTATAATGAAATCAACGATTGCCGCTAGAGTTACTATCACCACATGATCTTCTTGCGTCCATTGGCGAAAGGGGTCCACTGTCCGTTGCACTTGGCTGCATAAAAAACAAAGGATAAAAATCATGCCAGAATCAGAAATTGAAGTAAAAAGCAAATAAGTGCAACTCTTCAAGCTTCCTTTGTACTTAAAACTCAAATTTAGATCAACATTGCAGTCTTTTTTTTTAAATTGGACAGAGAAAAAAGATGTTTGTGCATCCCATTAGAAAGTGAGAGTAATTCATGCTAGAATTAGAAAAAAAAAAATATAATAGAGAGAGAGAGAGGAGTTATACAAAGAAAACAGATACAACATACAAGAATTGTACTAATCTAAGCCACTCTATCTTTGCAAATAGACAAATTAAAATTTGAAGAACTTTACTTACCGTTGTAGGAGAAACCGTCGAAGGAGAAGCAAAGAACCCTGCAAACTGTTCTGGTATAGTCCCTTCTTTCATTATCATATATGCCTTGAAAGCGTTCATCAAATTCATCATTTGATTATGGTTATGTTGACATTGGGACGAACATGAACCTTCAGTACTTGAAGAACTTGTACCACCAAAACGAGGTCTTACTTGTTTAAAAACTCTACTAGGGACAGGGCCTAATCCCAAACACCTCACCCTTCCAGAGTGCTCTTTTCCTAGCACCTTACCAACGACATCATTTGGCAAAATTTGAGACTCGTCTATTGTGCTTTGGCTCAAAGCTAACTCATTTTTTTCCTACACATACAAAACTCATTGTCACAACTAAACTAACAGGAATGCATGAAAAAGCAATTGATTTAAGCCAACTGCCAACCGACCTTTCAAGTTATTTGATGCTGAGTCAAAGTGACAAAGGCAGAAAAAAGGAAGAGTGCAAGTGCTTCATTCTTAGAAGAACATATGGTAGTGATGGCTACTACATATAATGCAAAAAGATAGATACTGATTCCAAAAACAGAAACACAACACTGTCCAGTTTTTCCAATTATCAAATACATCTATAACTGAGTGAACATCTCACAAAACACCCAGAATATGCTCCGTAGAATATAAATTTAGAACTATGTCCTGGCCAATTCCGACAGACCATTATGAAAACCAGATAGCGGAGGAGCTTTTACAATATCATCGATATGGGGTATAGTTAGATAGAAAACGGGCCTTTCTACCACAGATTCTAAGATATGGCACAAGTTAATCTATTTTAAACACCTGTAAAGTGACTCATGATAGGCTACCTATAGATGAGAGAGTCTCCAAGATGGAATATTTTTTGGTGGCTAAATGTTACTACTGCAGCCCACCATCTCCTGAAATTACGGAGCATTTATTTTTCTCAAGAACCTTTGTGAAAACAATGACTTATGTGCACCTTTTGATGCTGCTTTCAGGGATACTCAATTATCAAAGTTGTTGTATTTCTGGAGGAGTCTGAGAGTTATGAACACAATGACTTCTTGTATAACCAAGGTGTTGTCCCAAGTTGTAATGTGAGAATTGTAGAGGTATAAGATATGCTAAAGGAACGTCATATCCTACCTAATCACCTTTCCCCAATACTTCTTTGGCCTACGTCTACCTCTCCCTTTTCCAATTTCGAGGAAATAGCAAATACTCGTGAAGAAGATGGATTGTTGCAATAGATTCTCTTAGGTAACTTTGCCATTCATCAATTAAACCTAGTAATCAGAAGGCGACAGCATAAAAGTATTCACAAGATATGCCTTCATTATACTTTTTTTTGGTTATAAAAAAAATCCATCAAAGGAGAACAAACACTCAAAATTGATTACATTCCAATAAAAGTAGAATTTTGATCCATCCAATTTCTAGAAGCTTACTTCTCCTGCCTGTGACTGATTATAGAAAATAAAGTTTGCAACTTTACTAAATCTTCAACCTCATCAGGATCTAATAAATAACGAAACAGCAAAAAAAACATCAAGAAAGAAAAAACACAACAACATCGTACCTAGAACGAACTGAAATCATAAACCATGAGCAGTGAGACGAAGAAACATAATAGAGAAACAAGGAAGATAAAAACCCAGGAGGAGAATCAATCATTAAAAAGTGATGTGATGATCAAAGAATAATAAGTAATAATAACAAAGACAAAGTACCTGAACATATAACATAAAAAAGACAGTCAAAGCAAAAAATGATAAAAATGAAGAAAGACCCTTTAATTTGGCCCTGACCTCAACATATCAATAATGTCACAAATAAGATGAGATCCCTGTAAGAATCACAGTCAATGGTATATTAATCATTGTAAATATGGATTTGAGATCCCTTCTATCCAAAGATCTACAACTATGATTTCCTTCAATCTCTCTGTATATAGTTAAACAGATACGTGGGCTAGCTACAGGTGAAAACAACATGGAAAAGCTACAACATATTATTGATCAACTAAATGGTTAAATGGACCGAACCTCCTCCGTTGTACTACGAGCAAAACTTTTTTTTGAATGCAATGCTATTTTTCTTGGTTTCTTGTTTTTCTTTCATACTTCTATTTTCTAAGTCTTGGAAGAGTACAATGGGAGCTTTCTCAAATATCTGGTTTTGTGAAGATTTTTTAAAGTTTTTGGCTTCATGGTTCAGAAAAGATAGGAATGCTATTAGTTACTTGAATTTGCCTCTAATGAAAAAGCCTGTTGAGTCAAACACCAAACCTTAGAATCAAACCCAAAAATGGTATTAGTACCAAATTTTTGCTCAAACACCAAACCTTAGAATCACCATACACACCTATATAAATCCTCATACAACATGGTGTAGAACATTTATATTTCCAACTAATTCAACAAAAAAATCTCAAATAAACAGAGAAAACCCAAATCTAACAGAAAGTACCCAAAGCAACAACAAAAACAAAATTAAAGCCCAAAAACACACAAAAATTACAGATTATACAAACCCAAAAATAGGGAAGATGAAACATCTGTAGAAATAACATTACACAAAGCCAAAAATAGGGTAGAAGAACTTACTATAATCAAAGATACTTGTCGATTGTTATGCCAGAGTGAGTGATAGAGATGCCTATGCCACTGCTATAGGGAAAAAAGTGAGGAAAATCGATGAAAAAAAAAGGGAAAAACGAGGATTGAGTTTTAATCTTACAAATAGAATGAGAAATTCATACAAAACTTTTGATTTTAAGAAAATTAAAGTAGAAAGAAGCATGAAATTTCAGTTAACCTCTCAAAATTGAGACCATTACCTTGAGTTGTGGAAAAATGTTAGTGAGAAGTGGCGAGCTTTTGAGGTTTTGTTATATTTGTATTTTATTTCAGCCAAAAAAAATGAGCAAACAAAAAAAAAGTGTGGGAAATGTTAGCGCTAATTTTTTTCAGATGGCGGAGGTTTTGAGCCGCCGCTATGTACTTATATTGTGTCGGTTAACTAACCCCCCGTTATTTAATAAAATTTGCGGGGGTTGGGACTGATCCCCGCTATTAAACCACCGCAATTTAGGCCTTTTTTTGTAGTGACCGCATAAGCTATATCGGGTCTAGTAAACGTCAAGTATTGTAAAGCTCCAACAGTACTCCTATATAGAGTTTGATCAGGAAATGGAGAACCACCAGCAGTGGAAAGCTTGGATGATGATGAAGCTGGTGTGGAGACAGGACCACACGACCCCATTCGCACACGATTAAGCAGGTCTGTGACATACTTACCTTGTGACAAATGCAATCCTTCACGTGTCCAGTTAGCTTGAATACCCAAGAAATAAGACAATTTTCCCAAATCTCTAACAGCAAATTGAGCTTGCAATTTGGAAATGAGAGCTGCAATATGAGCAGAGTTAGAACCCAAAACCAGAATGTCATCGACATATTCTAAATAGAATAATTTCTCGTGGCATATAGAAGAGAGAACTATCAGTTTTGGATCCCACCAAGCCTAGAGAAAGAAGCACATCAGCTAAACGTTTATTCCACATGCGTGGAGCTTGTTTGAGTCCGTAGAGAGATCGTTTAAGTAAACAAACATGATCTGGACGAGTAGGATCAACAAACCTGGGAGGTCGAGACTCGAGACATATGTACAGTCTCATCTAAGTACCCATGAAGAAACGCATTGGAAATATCTAGCTGAGCGATGTACCATTTGTGAGACACAGCCAAGGATAGCAACAACCTTATTGTAGCCGGCTTAACCACTGGACTAAATGTATCAACAAAATCGATGCCCGGTCGTTGATGATATCCTTTAGCCACAAGCCTCGCTTTATAGCGATCCAATAAACCATCCTGTTTTAGCTTTGTCTTGAACACCCACTTACAACCAATTACATTTTGAGATGGCGATGGTGGAACTAGTTCCCAAGTACCATTCCGAATAAGAACATTATACTCCTCTGACATAGTGCGACGCCAGTGAACATCCTTAATAGCTTGCGAGTAGCAAGAAGGTTCCATTATTGCCGACGTTGGAGTCGCAGTTGACATTGAAAATGACTTCTTTGGCATCAATGATCCTGTTTGAGCTCGTGTGACCATCTTTTGCAAAGGAGGAGCTGCTGGTTGTAGCGCACCAGTAATTGAAGTGTCTCCAAGAGCAATAGAGCTCACCGTATCAGTAGATGGAGGATTTTCTTCAGTTCGAGTTGGTGACATCAAGTCTACACCATGAGAAACTTCATCATGTGAAAGCTGATCAGTAGCAGTTACGTGTCGAGGAATAGGATCAACATGTGACGAGGATGTGTGCAGCGGCACAGAAGGTTGCGGCAGAGTTGGTTGAATGCTAGAAGGGCCAACCAAAGGCTGCAAGGGTAACTGAACATTGAGAGGTTCTGATTTTGTATTGGTTATGGATGGAGGCACCACAACACCCTGTGAAACGAAAGGAAAAACATTTTCATCAAAGATTACATGACGAGAAACATAGAATTTTGAGGAAACTGGGTCAAAGCATTTGTACCCTTTGTGCAACTTACTATAACCCAGAAACACACACGGTTTGGATCGAGAAGACAATTTATCCTTGGTATGCCGATGGAACATTAGCATGATGTAGCAGTGCTCGACCAATTTCAACAATATGCCGATGTTTCTTTCGGCACAACCATTTTGTTCTGGGGTATATGGACATGAGGAACGCTGCACAATTCCATTATCTCTCAAGTAATTTATTAAGGCTTGATACTCTCCTCCCCAATCTGCCTGAAAACTTTTAATGGGACGACCAAAGTATTTTTCAACAATTTTACGAAATTGCATAAAAATTGAAAGGACTTCTAATTTTAATCGAAGAAAATAAATCCATGTATATTTGCCGAAAGATCAAAGAAAATCACATAATACCTATAACCTTCATTAGAAACAACCGGAGCAGGACCCCAAACATCTGAACAAACTAAGTCTAAAGGCCCGGAGGCTTCAAAACTAGACTCACGAAAAGAAATTTTATGACTCTTACTAACAGCACACGTAGAACATAAACTAGAAGATGTAAATGAAGGGACAATGACGCTAGACGATAATGCTTGGCGAACTGTAGGATAGGATGTATGAGCCAAACGAGCATGCCAAACCCCAAGGGACGCATCATAAGAAGCAGGTGCGGATGACTTCAACACAGGAAGGGAATATAATCCAGCTTTATCCTGGCCTGTATGCACAATTTCCCTCGTCGCCAAGTCCTTAATCAAAAAATGGTTAGGAAAAAATTCAATTGAAACTTGGTTAGACTTAGTAAACGAACAAATAGATAATAAATTTTGAGTAGCATTTGGAACATGTAGAATATCGTCTAGAGTGAACTTTTTATTAGAAATAATAACTGTACTTTTACCAACATGGGAAATAGGAAGTTTTGAACCATTACCTAACGTAACTTCTTCAGGCCCTTGATATTCAGAATGAATACCCAGGTTATTAAGATCAACTATGAGATGATGTGTGGTCCCACTATCCATTAACCAATCTTGAGCAGAAGAGGTTCTTGCTAAATTAGAGACAGGTGGTCCAGAAGCTTTGTTGCCAGTGTTAATCCTAGGAGATGGACACACGCGTGCAATATGACCTTTACCTTCACAATTGTGGCAAACAATTCCAGACATGGTTGAAGCTTGAGATGAGGTATTGGTTTGAGCAAAGTTCTGAAACCCACGATTTTGAGCCACGTCCACGAGTGGCAGAAAAGGAACTCTGAGTAAACTGTGTTGTAGGTGCAATGACAATATGGGCTTCTTCCCTTTTTAACTGCCGTTCTTCATTCAACAACAATCCATATAATGCATCAAAACTAATATCCTCTTGACGTGATTCAAGAGACCTTGTAAAAGGACGATAGTGTTATGTCGAGTAAGAGGCAAACCCAAAAATAAAGAAGATAAAGAACACCAAATTTTAACGTGGAAAACCCTTCAAATCGAAGGTAAAAACCACGGGATCACAAAGATCCAAAAAGCTCCACTATAACAATAAGAGGGTTACAAAAGTTCTCCAAATTGGCTACACAACAAGGGCCAAACACGGAGCAACAATAGCAACAAGAGCAACAACTAATGAATTGAAGAAAGAGTATAATCCACAAAACGAAGCTGCTGTTCAAGGCTCGAAATCAGATGCTACGAGCCTCCAAATCCGATCTATACCGTTAAAATCCAAGAACAAGATGTTATGAACACTCAGTCAAAATTTCAGCCCGATCCAACGGTTAACGAATCCGAAAACGTGATTTGAAGTTGGCTGGTCGGAATAAAAATCTGCAGCAAAACAAATACTTTTCTTCTCTTTTCTCTCTTGATGAAAGCTCTCTCTAAATCACTCTTATGTGCTTAAGTCTTTCAAAGAATTGTATCAATGAGCATAGAATAATTCTCCAAGGTTGTCCTATTTATAGATCATGAGTGGTGCTTTCTCTTAAAGCAAAAACCCACTCAAAATAGGAATAAACCGAATCCAATTCCAAATAGGATTGGAAACCAAAAGAGAATAAGATTAGGCCATTGGGCCTTTGGCTGGACAACATGGGCATGTGCCCAACAAACTCCCCCTCCAGCCAAGGGGCCAAATGTGTCTTCAAGTAAAGGAACTATTGACAGGCTTCATGCCTGCCAATTTTCTACAAAATTCATGTTTATCTGCAACCACCGCCTTTGTCAACATATCCGAAGGATTTTCATCAGTGTGTATCTTCTCAACCTCAAATAATTTCTCTTCCACAGCCATTCTTATCCAATGATACTTTCTATTTATATGTTTGGTCTTAGAATGAAAAGTGGAGTGCTTAGTGAGACAGATAGCACTCTGATTATCACAAAATAAGATGTACCGTGGCTGCTCAAAGCCAAGATCATTAATAAACTCCTTCATCCATAATAGTTCTTTGGCACCTTCTGTGACAACAATATATTCGGATTCTGTGGTGGATAGAGCTATGCACTTCTGTAGTCTAGATTGCCAAGAAACAGCTCCCCCTGCAAAAGTGATCAAATAATCGGAAGTGGATCTTGAATTTTCAAGATTGCCTCCTAAATCAGAGTCTGTGTAACAAACAAGTTCAGGCTTGCCATTGCCAAAGCACAGCTTCAAATCTGCAATACCTTTTAAATACCTTAATATCCATTTTACTGCATCCCAATGTTCTTTTCCAGGATTGGAAATGAATTTGCTAACAGTGCCAACGGCATGTGCAATATCTGGTCTAGTGCAAACCATAGCATACATCAAGCTACCAACGGCAGAAGAGTAAGGAATACGAGACATCTCCTTTTTCTCTTCATCAGTAGATGAACTCTGAATAATACTCAATTTGAAGTGTTTAGCAAGAGGGGTACTAACCACTTTTGCATCTGTCATATTGAACCTCTTGAGTACCTTCTCAATGTATTGCTTTTGGGACAGAAATAACTCATTTCTATCTCTGTGTCGGTGGATTTGAATGCCCAAGATTTTCTTTGCTAGCCCCAAGTCCTTCATCGCAAACGATTTGCTCAACTGCTTCTTAAGGACTGCAATTCTGGATTTATTCTTTCCAACAATAAGCATGTCATCCACATAAAGCAATAAAATAGTAAAATCATCATCAGAGAACTTCTGGAAGAATACACAGTGGTCTGAAGAAGTTTTCTTGTACCCTTGTTCTTCAATGACAGATTCAAACTTCAAATACCATTGCCTTGGAGCTTGTTTCAATCCATACAGGTCCTTTTTCAATTTGCAGACATAATTTTCTTTTCCTTTAGTTACAAAACCCTCAGGTTGCTCCATATAAATCTCCTCATCTAAATCACCATGAAGAAAAGCAGTCTTGACATCCATCTGCTCAACCTCTAAATCTAGACTTGCGGCTAAGCCTAGAACCACACGAATAGAAGACATCTTCACAACAGGGGAGAAAATTTCATCAAAGTCAACTCCCTTCTTCTGGCCAAAACCTTTACAACTAACCTCGCCTTGTATCTAGGCGCAGAGGTATGGTTATCTTGCTTTATTCTGAATATCCATTTGTTAGATAAAGCTCTCTTACCTTTCGGCAATTTCACTAACTCATATGTGCCATTCTCATGGAGTGACTTCATCTCATCTTCCATCGCTTCGATCCAATGATCTTTGTGATTATCTTGCATGGCTTCATCATAATTCTCAGGTTCTCCCATGTCAGTCAAAAGTACATACTCATCAGGAGGATAGCGCATGGATTTTTGCTTCTCCCTTGTAGATCTTCTAAGAGAGGTTTCAGGAGCATTCGTAGTAGTTACCTGTGCAGGAATTGGTTGCTGATCAACCACAACTTCATCAACTGGAGCATCCATAACATCTACACCATGATGATCATTTTGATCTTGATCACTATCTCCATCATTGTCTTGGGTTCCTTCATGTGCAATAGGTGCCTTAGCAATTGAAACTGGATCAATATCAACTAAGCTCTCATTACTCTGAGAATCTATCTTCTCAGCTTTGTCAATATCTTCAATAGTTTGGTCTTCAAAGAATATTGCATCACGACTTCTAATAAGTTTATTATCAATTGGATCATAAAAACGATACCCAAACTCATCTTGACCATAACCGATAAAGATGCACTGCTTAGTTTTGACATCCAGTTTCGATCTCTCATCTTTAGGAATATGCACACAAGCTTTACACCCAAAAACTCTCAGGTGATCATAAGAAACATCTTTGGCAAACCAAACTCTGTCTGGGACATCACCATCCAAAGCAACAGCAGGAGACAAATTGATAACATAGGCAACAGTGTTAAGTGCTTCCGCCCAAAATGTATTTGGAAGTTTAGCCTCTGAAAGTAAGCATCTAACTCTCTCAACTAGAGTTCTATTCATCCTCTCTGCCAAACCGTTCAATTGAGGCGTCTTGGGCGGAGTTTTCTGATGACGAATTCCTTGTTCCTTGCAATAGTTATCAAAGGGACCACAATATTCACCACCATTGTCAGTGCGAATACATTTTAATTTCTTCCCCGTCTGTCTCTCAGCTAAGGCCTGAAATTCCTTAAACACGCCAAGTGCTTGATCTTTAGATTTCAAAGGATACACCCAGAGCTTACGAGAATGATCATCAATGAAGGTCACAAAGTAAAGTGCACCACCTTTTGACTTTACTTTAAAAGGACCACACAAATCAGAGTGTACTAGCTCTAATAAATCGGGCTTTCTTGAGGGAGGATGGCTATGAAAGGAAACCCTTTTCTGTTTGCCAGCTAAACAATGTATGCACCTTTGCAGCTTTGCTTGTTTTACTCCAGAAAGCAAACTTTTCTTAGCCAAACACGTAATCCCTCTCTCACTCATATGACTCAATCTTCGATGCCACAATTCTGACAAACTATCACTTTCCACCAGATTTATTGAGTCATTAAGAATAGAGCCTTGTGTCACATATAATTGACCAGACTTGACTCCTCGAGCCACTACTAACGAGCCCTTGGTGAGCTTCCATTGGCCGTTAAAGAGAGCATTATGGTAACCTTCATCGTCTAATCTTCCTGCGGAGATCAAATTGAAAGGAAAGTCTGGAGCATGCTTCACATCTTGAAGAACTAACGTTGAACCATTATAGTTTTCAAACAAACTGTGCCAACACCAAACACCTTAACTTCACTGGCATTGCCCATCTTTAACACTCCAGAATCAACAGCAGTATAAGATGAGAAAAAATCTTTTCTTGGTGTGACATGTGAGGTAGCTCCAGAATCTACTATCCAGCTAGTCTCATGGGATACCAAATTGATGACGTTTTCATCATAAGCAAAAAGAAGGTCATCTCGAACAATAGCAGCAACATTGTTCTCGTTATTTTCAACTTTCTTTCCTTCTCTAGTGTCTTGATTCAACTTGCGGCAAAACCTTTTGATGTGTCCTTTCTTGCCACAGTGGTTGCATGTAATATTATAGTATTTGGACCTTGACATACTTCTACTTTTACCTCTATTCCTTGAGCCTCTTGTTCTATCTCTCCCCCGGTCTTCTGTAACCAAGATATCTGCTTGTGAGGACGAAACCTGAGGTTTTCTCCTTACTTCCTCATTCAACACACCACTCTTGGCATATTCCATGGTCACCTTACCTCCAGGAGCTGAATTTGTCAAAGAAACACGAAGAGTTTCCCAAGAGTCTGGCAGAGTATTAAGAAGCCAAAGTCCTTGTATCTCATCATCAAAATTAACCCCCATTCCAGATAGCTGATCAAGGACGCCCTGAAAATCATTTATGTGATCAAGGATAGGGCTGCCTTCCTTATATTTAAAGGTCATCAATTGCTTTAGCAGAAACAATTTGTTGTTCCCGGTTTTTGAAGCATAAAGAGTCTCTAGCTTTTCCCACAATGATCTTGCATGTATCTCGTTCACAATATGGTTGCGAACATTATCTTCAACCCATTGCCGTATATATCCACATACTTGTTGGTGCTCGAAATCCCAATCTTCATCGGATATACTCTCGGGTTATGAGCTGAAAAAACGGGTAGATGCATCTTCTTCACGAACAACAAGTCTTTCATCTTGCTTCTCCAAACATTATAATTTCTCCCATTTAAACATACCATCTTGCTCATATTCCCTTCCATTCCGTAATAACCCGGATAAATAACCAAGGCTCTGATACCACTGTTATGTCGAGGAAGAGGCAAACCCGAAAATAAAGAAGATAAAGAACACCAAATTTTAACGTGGAAAACCTTTCAAATCGAAGGTAAAAACCACGGGATCACAAAGATCCAAAAAGCTCCACTATAATAATAAGAGGGTTACAAAAGTTCTCCAAATTGGCTACACAACAAGGGTCAAACACAGAGCAACAATAGCAACAAGAGCAACAACTAATCAATTGAAGAAAGAGTATAATCCACAAAATGAAGCTGCTGTTCGAGGCTTGAAATCAGATGCTACGAGACTCCAAATCCGATCTTCGCCGTTCAAATCCAATACCAAGATGTTACAAACACTCAGTCAAAATTTCAGCCCGATCCAACGGTCAACGAATCGGAAAACGTGATTTGAAGTTGGCTGGTCGGAATAAAAATCTGCAGCAAAACAAATACTTTTCTTCTCTCTTCTCTCTTGATGAAAGCTCTCTCTAAACCACTCTTATGTGCTTAAGTCTTTCAAAGACTTGTATCAATGAGCATAGAATAATTCTCCAAGGTTGTCCTATTTATAGATCATGAGTGGTGCTTTCTCTTAAAGCAAAAACCCACTCAAAATAGGAATAAACCGAATCCAATTCCAAATAGGATTGGAAACCAAAAGAGAATAGGATTAGGCCATTGGGCCTTTGGCTGGACAACATGGGCATGTGCCCAACAGATAGGCAGGTCTCAGTCCAGCAAGAACAGATTCCACCAAATCATCATTGGGAATCGGATGCTGCAATGCAGCCAACTTATCTGCTATTCCCTTTGCCTTTTGCACATACGATTCAATATTAGCATTATCCCGACGCAAAGTGTGCAACTGTGGGGTCCAGCCCCATATGTGGAAAAGCTATTTATTTCTTCCTTTTGTCAAGCCAACCAATTTAGAAAAAGAGGACAAAGGAAGAAAGTTGTCTTCCTTAATTTATGGTCGGCTAACTTTTGCAGTAGCGTTGATGTCACTGCATACATCAACATAGGTATCCTGCAACTATAAATAGGTGCCTCTACCTTCATTGTAAGACACACTAATCTCAGAGGAAAAATATATCTGAGAGTTAGAAAGAAAGGGTGAGATTTTACAGACAGGGTATAAGAAAATAGTCTGTGAAGAAAATAGAGAGTGAACGATATTGTAGTGAGGTGGAAATATCAAAAGAGGGTTATTTCTTTTTGAGTGTTGTAGTGGTCTTTGGAGTATTTTACTCGGACCTACAAAGTGTAAAATTCCTTGCTATAGTGATATCAGTTGCTCTTCTCAAGGCCGTGGTTTTTCCCTTATTCAGAAGGGTTTTCCACGTAAAAATTCTTGGTGTTGTTGGTACTCTTTTATTCTTGTTAATTATCGTATCTCGTTACTACGTTATTATTCCGCTTTTAATACTGTGAATATTATTTCTGTGGGGATTTATTCCCAACATCAACTGCATCTTGAGGTCACGAATTAGTGGCTTTGATCCTGAAGCATATGCAGCAACAAGTTTGTCCCAAGCTGCACGAGCAGTCGCTGCTCCAACCAATTGAGGCAGGATGCTTTCTGAAACAGAAGCAACAATCCAACTTAAAACAAGTTGGTCTTCACGTAGCCAAACCGTATAGTCCGGGTTGGGTTTGGTATTGGTATCATCCAGAAATTGTGTTGGCATCGGTTTACTACCATCAATATGATGGTTCAAACCACATATACCATAGGCGTAAATTGTGTCTTCCATAATAGAAAATTGGAAGATCTGAGCTTCACGGGCAATTGATGTGTGAGGATTGGAGAAGATACAACAGATAGGCTTGAAGTCATGGAAGAGCGGCTGTTTTCACCCATGAAAACGTGTTGGTCTCTCTCCCTCTCTTTTTATTTTATTTTAATTTTATGGCGAAAAAAAAAAGATTTTGGGTTGGTTTAACCTGTGATGGCTCTTGATACCATGATAGAACTGTTTAACCAAGAAACTGAATATTTGGTTAAAGCTAGAATTTAAGAGAGAAATCGGGTTACTGATAATCAAGAAATGAGAGACTTTAGGAACAACAATAAAGCAATGAATAAGTATATATTTCTTTTTCGTGTTCTACAGATGTTGTGACTTTCTCCTTTTATAGTTAATTCTAAGAGAAAGTGTAATGCCTTTGTCTTAATGAGGCAATTACGAGCAATAAATGACATTAAAAGAAACTTTACTCAATCATTCCTATTAAATACAAATTCTCTAACGTATTTGGCATTTAATGCTGAATTTGGACTCTTTTACGCTATCAGATTCATGTCTTCAATTCCTTCTGATCTTCGAGCTTTAAATGACTCGAACAGGTACGAGTCTCGTTTCATTTGAATAATAGCTCGTGCCTTTAAGTATCTTCTCTCCCGCATCTGTTGTTGCTCGTGCCTTCTAACTGATTACCACGCTTTGACTATTTGACCGGTCCACGTGTTATGACACGTCATCTTCAATATTTAAATTCATTTTTTTCCCAATACAGATAGTCCCCCCACTTTCCATTTATTTATCAATTAAATATTTGGAAAGTGGATCTTCATTAAAAAGGGAATTTTTGCCATAATCAATGCTATGACAGTACTAACGCTTCAGTTGTCTTTTCTATTTAATGTATTGCATACGTGTCACCTTCTCATTAGCTCTGCAATTCTGCAGCCTTTTTTCAAGGCTTCTTCAACTCCACTATTCACGAAGTGATAGTTGCCTTTATTATAGGCTTTCCATCATTACACTTCTTAGTCTTTGACGGCCGCTTTTATATATAAACTTAACCCTTCTTCCACAAATTTTTACCAAATATTTTACTATTTACTCCTATTCACTTCTTCCTCTGTTCACATCTTTCTCTGTTCACATCTTTCTACCATGTCATCTTCAAATCCCAACCCTAGGAGAGTCCCAATTCTTGACAGTTTCCCGTATGTTAAATTCTTTCCCCTCTTTTAACTTTTTATCCTTCTTTTTGTCAGGATTTGCTATTCGAGGAATGTCAACTGAAGTAGCTATTGCCCTTCGAGCCTCTTTTGGTACTCCTCTTTCTTTGGAGAGAGTACAAGCTACGCTGTCAAAGAGGAAAGTTGTTGAAGAGGATACTGAGGATGATGAAGATGAAGACACCTCTTTGATAGTTAGACCTAGAGCTAGGAGACGCATCATTTCCGAAGATGAAGCTGAAATTTCTCCTGCCCGTGCCTCCTCTCCTGTTAATATTGTTTCCGATGATGAAACCATTCCAAGGGACACCATTGAATCCACTCAACGTCTCTTCGTTGACGGTTTCGAAAGTGGTGAACTAGATTCGGTTTTAGATGAAGTTCCTCTTTCCTCCTCCATTCCTATTCCTTCTATTCCTCCTTTGGTTCAAGTGCTTCTTTGCCCATTTTATCTGTTCCTGCTTCTTTGCCAATTTCTGCTCCCTTACCTGCTTCGACTCCTTCAACTCCTGTTATTTTCACCTCTTCTACCGTTCCTCCTTTTATAGCTCCCCCTTCCTCTGTTCAGCATGCAGAGGAGGGTTACAGTAGCAGAAGTTTGGCTATGAGGAGTGTAACACTTGAGGTTCCTGCTAATAACAGTCTTTTAAGGAAGTTTGGTGGAGCAGATGTCTGGCTTGAGCCTTTAATTGGAGATATTGAGAAGAAGAAGATGGATAGTCACAGTTGCTTAACTTTGATGAATGACATAGTTCATTCTACGTTGAAGGTATTCTTCCTTTACTTTCTAATAAGTTTTTTTTATCTCTAGATTCTTATTTTCATGAGTTGTCTTTGTAGGCCAACCTTATTGGCACGGAATTGATGGGAAGAATTTCCCTTTTAGAAAAGAAGGCCCGTGAGTCTGATAAGACTATTCTCGAGGCTGAGAAGGTAGCTAAGGAAGCCCAACTGGAAGCAACTAATTGGAAGTAACAGTTTAAAAATGCTCAAGAAACGATAAAAGAATTGCAAGAAAGCAACCGTAACCTGGAGCAGCAAAAGCGGACTCTGACTTCTGAATTAGCGGGAGCCAAGGCTTCTTTTAGTAAAGCTGAGAAGGATAAGGAGCGCCTTGAGTGTTCCTTTTCAGAGCAGTTATCAAAGTCAAGTGAAGAAATCAGAGAACTTAAGGCACTGTTGAACAAGAAAGAAGAGTATGCAGGAGAGTTAGTACAAAAAACTTGACTCAAGCTCAAGCTGATTTGAAAATCTCCTCTGATAAGGTTCGTGCCTTAGAGAGTTCTTATGCCTCCCTTGAAGCTACCCTTGATTCCACTTTAGCTGAAAATCAAGTGTTAAAGAATGATCTTGCTTTGTGGGAAAGGGATTATGAACTTCTTGAGGAGAAATTTAACATAGAGGTGAGTTGGGCTTTTCTAAACTCTCGTCGTGATGCTTTAACTGAGGCCAGTCAAGAAAACTTTGATTTAGAATCGGAATTGGCCAAGGTTTTGAAAACCATTGAGATGACCCAACAACCACTTGACTTTCCTTCTCCGGCAGATGAAGCTCCCGTGGCTGAAGAA
>NW_017673440.1:90738-102379 GCF_001879085.1 Nicotiana attenuata
AAATAATATCACAGCTTCGAGTTCTTCATTGTTGTTTTGATATTTTCATTCTCTTCAGGCTCTTGAATTGTGTCAGGTCTCGAGTCTACATCTGTCCGTCCTTGCTCAGCTGAGGTTTGACCTTCAACTGTTTCCTGTAATTGCTATTTTTCTTTATTTACAGTGTTCGTATCTATTACAGCGTTAATGCTCCTGGCTGTCTGCTGATCCCCACGAATTTGGCAAATCCCCCACGGTGACGAGAATTTAATAACTTGATGTAGAGTTGACGGGACAGCATCCATATCATGGATCCAAGGTCTCCCCATGATCATATTGTAAGCCATTTCCATATCTACTACCTGAAATTTAGTTTCTTTAACAACACCTGCAGCAAAAGTTGTTAGAATTACCTCTCCTTTTGTTACTACACTTGAATTGTCGAACCCGGACAAGGTATGCGCCTTCGGTATCATTTTGTCTTCAGCTTGCATTTCACGTAATACCCTTAGTAGTATAATATTTACGGAACTTCCTGGATCAATCAAAACTCGTTTTACATTAGTGTCGTGTACAAGTAAAGATATTACCAGTGCGTCGTTGTGGGGGGGTCATCACTCCTTCAGTATCTGCATCATCGAAAGAAATACTTTCGTTTTCTAAAACCTGCCGTACCCGTTTCCCGTGTGTAATCGTTACTTTAGAAACCTTGTTGGAAAATGTATATGTTACACCATAAATATCTTCTCCCCCACTTATAACATTCACGGTTCTCTTGGGTGATGGGGGCTTTGGTGGCTCTTGCCTATTTTTCATATAGCCTTGCTTACCTTTCTCACTAAATAACTCAGTGAGATACCCTTGTTTCAATAGATGGTCCACTTCACTTTGTAAGAATCTACATTCTGAAGTCTTATGCCCGTGATCATTGTGGAATTCGCACCAATGATCTGGATTGCGCCTATTTGGATTTGACCGCATCTCTTTCGGCCACCATACCTTGTCTCCCATGCTCCTCAAAACAGCTACGAGCTCGGAGGTAGTGACATTGAAATTATATCCACCGAATCTCGCTTTTAAACCTCTGTCATCATCTCGTGACTCTTGTCTGTTTCGGTCATTTCTGAACCTTGATGAAGAACCAGATTCTCTGTTCCTCGATTTTTGATTATATCGTTGATTATCCTCCTTTGACCGTGAGTCTTTTCCTGCAGGTCCCATATATAGATCGTATCTGTTTTTACTTGATCTTTTTTCGGTTTCTGACCTCCTGGAATTGCTCCTTTCTTCATGATGAAACTGAGGTACGGTATCTTCCTCAATTCACAACTTCGTACTGTACCTGTTATAAACGTCATTCCACGTGGTTGCAGGGAACTCTCGAAGGCTTTTTTTAAGTCTTCTCGTGGCTTCTGAACTTTTATCATTTAAGTTGCTTGCAAAAGCTATTGCAGCCCAATTATCAGGTACACGGGGTAAAGTCATCCTTTCACGTTGGAATCTATCAACAAAATCTCTGAGCAACTCTGAGTCCCCTTGTTTAATTTTGAAAATGTCTTCCATTCTTTTTTCAACCTTTTGAGCTCCCGAGTGCGCTTTAATAAAAGAATCTGCAAGCTCAGCAAAAGAGTTTATAGAATTTTCAGGTAAAAGAGAATACCAGGTTAATGCACCCTTGGTGAGTGTTTCTCCAAATTTTTTGACCAACACGGATTCAATTTCTTGCTTGGTCAAATCATTGCCTTTTACACCTGTAGTAAATGCAGTTACGTGATCACGTGGGTCTGTTGTGCCATCATATTTCGAGATGTCAGGCATTTTGAACTTTTTAGGGATTGGAAGGGGAGCAGCACTTGGTTTCCAAGGTTGTTGCGAGTATTTATCCACATCCACTCCTTTGATTACAGGGGGAACTCCAGGGATTTGCTCGATGCGCTCATTTTGTTCCTTAAGCTGTTTCTGCAAAGTTAGTACTAAATTTTGCAAATGAGAATTATTTGAATTACCTGGTTCTCCTTCCTGTGGTTCACTGGGGGTTCCTCCATTTCCAGAATTAACAAGGCCAGAACGAGGATTCTCCAATGTATTGTTATTAGGCGTAGGTGTGGGTGGTGCAACAGGTAATCGACTAACTAGAGCTTGAAGAGCTTTGCTAACCCGTGCATCAATTACTTTTTGTAAAGCGTCATCTGCTCCTTCAAAATATTCAGATTGCTCTTGTTCAACAGCACGAGATTCAGGAGTAGGAGTGCCTTCACGAGATTGACGTGGTGAATTTTGAGGGGAAGGAACCACGTTAATGTTTTGTAAATCACCTTGATTTTCATGGTTTCCCAAGGTATTTTCACTGTTATTATTGTTGTTGTTGTTTGACATGATGATAACAACAGATAAAATGTAACTTAAAAAGAATAGATTATCAGATTCCCGGTAACGGAACCAATTTGTTTAACCAAGAAACTGAATATTTGGTTAAAGCTAGAATTTAAGAGAGAAATCGGGTTACTGATAATCAAGAAATGAGAGACTTTGGGAACAACAATAAAGCAATGAATAAGTATATATTTCAGTATAATCTCAATGATATTTTCGTGTTCTACAGATGTTGTGACTTTCTCCTTTTATAGTTAATTCTAAGAGAAAGTGTAATGCCTTTGTCTTAATGAGGCAATTACGAGCAATAAATAACATTAAAAGAAACGTTACTCAATCATTCCTATTAAATACAAATTCTCTAACGTATTTGGCATTTAATGCTGAATTTGGACTCTTTTACGCTATCAGATTCATGTCTTCAATTCCTTCTGATCTTCGAGCTTTAAATGACTCGAATAGGTACGAGTCTCGTTTCATTTGAATAATAGCTCGTGCCTTTAAGTATCTTCTCTCCCGCATCTGTTATTGCTCGTGCCTTCTAACTGATTACCACGCTTTGACTATTTGACCGGTCCACGTGTCATGACACGTCATCTTCAATATTTAAATTCAGTTTTTTTCCCAATACAAGAACAGAACGCTCTTCTCAGCACACTCATCTTGTGTGCAAATACATAAATATATATATATACAGGAGTTTCTTGGAGAACAAGACTCCAAGCAATTCTATCCAAATGCACTTCAACAATTCCTACGTGACATTATCCTTGCACTTTTTTCGTTCTACGTATTATAAATTTTCTTAAGTCTTTTGAATTTCTTTTTCTTTTTTTTTTGGTATCGAAACTTTATGATGCCACCATGAGGGACAAACCAAACTATCCTCCAATTCACAGAAAATATTACTTTTACTTTATCAGTTTTTATTAAAAGAAAATTGATAGATGCCTTGCGAAGTATTAACCTAATTGTTACTAAGATTTACTAACAAAATATTTTACTTTTTTGGGTATCAAAATTATTTTGTTTCGCGGATGGGGAGTAGTGGCGGATTTACATGGGAGGGAGTGAGTTCACGTGAACCCATTCTCCTATCCCTAAACCTTATATAGCACCGGTAAATTTCAGCACAAAATACTTCAACTTGAATGGGTGAACCCATCCTCAAGTGAACATTGTAATGCACTGGTAGAGAAGTACACGTTCCATCTACCAGGTAGGTGGTTCGAATTCCCGCAATTCCCTTTTTAAAATTATCCATTATTTCACTTTTTAATTAATAAATTGGCTACATACCCATGCTCCTGGGCCCGCAGTTTAAAGTTTCCCATGTTCTTTGGCACACTTATTTTTTTTCCTCTCTTTATTACTACAAACTGCTTCTTTAGTCTTTTAGTTAGACTTTCAAAATCCCTAAATTAAAAATATTTCTCCATACAAAACTCTCTAGCGCTCTAAATCTTCTACAAATCAGCAAAATACCAACTTTTTTTAAACAAAAGTCACATATTTTTTCAATTTCTTTATCAATCTCACTTCTTATTTTGTTTCTTTATCTTTTTTCTTTGATTTGTGAAGTTGGGTTGAAAAAAATAACGGTCGTGAAGTCAGAAAATTTAATAATGGTGTTCAAATGTTTAACACCCTTTGCCAATGGGTTATGCAAGGGTGTTCAAAGTCTAATTTTTAATTAAAAACACGTATAGTTTACGCTATATATAGTATAATTTTTCGGCGAAGGGTGGTCAGTACGTTGTACATAGCTTCGCCTTGGATGCACCCATTCTCTTGAAATCCTGGATACGCCTCTGATGGGGAGTGGTAAGCTTAGGAGTAATATTTAAAACTAATTCTTGTTGGGTGTCACCAAATTATTTTCTTCAACCAAAAGATTTTCTTCAACCAAGTTATTTCCTTCGACATAAGGGATTCTTTTTTTTGTTTCCTTTCTTTTCCGGTTCAAACTAGGATTCCCCACCCGTGTGAGGATCATATATAGGTGTCTTGCAAATTCATCACACATTGGTGTAAGAAAAAATTGGATTGGTAATGGTGGTATATATATATATCATAAAAAAAATCATGGGGGGGGGGGGGGGCGTTGGGGGCAGTTGTAGTTCCATTGTTGATGCTGGCAGAGGACTGGAGGATTAGATTTCGTGAGTTTTTGGGACTTGTCGAAGGGCGGTGGCGAAGCTAGAAATTTCTCCTCAAATTTAAAAAAGTAAAATAATTCTAATAAAGGGTGTTCAATATGTGTTATATACGTGTAAAATATAATATTTTACCTACGGAAAATGGCCAAAATACCCTTAACCTATTAAAAATGGCTCAAAAATAACCATCATCCACCTTGTGTTCCAAAAATGCCACTAACTTTTTCTTTAGTATAAAAATTGCCCCTTGAACTAACATTTGACTTATTGGAGCAGAAATACAGTAGCAGGGTCAAGAAGGAAAGAACTCAGAATGAAGAAGGAAGAAGAAGGCAGAGATTCAACATCTGAAGGATAAAACAAATTGTTTCATATCCCTATTTATAAGAATTCAAGCACCGGAATCGAGAAAGCCAACCGCCGTTACCCAGCTCAGGAATCGAAACGGCAGAGGCACGGAAAATGATGCGAGGCATTAGGAAAACACATAATAATGACGCACGATGTCATGACATCACCCTGAATCGACGTGATCCCAAAAGTTGCGGCTCGCGAAAGGCCGCGTTGTCAGCTCGTTCGAGACACCATCAGTCGACTTGCTCGCCCAAGTTTCCCAATCACAACAAACAGTGTCCGCTCATTGAGGCCGTCCAGGGTCGACCTCAATAAGCGGAGGGACTAACTGCAAAGGCCAAAATCTGCCCTGAGGAAAATTGGAATAACCCGACGTCGAGGAAGGGATTGGCTGAGGTCAGTTAGGAAGCACCAAGGTCCGTGACCGAGGAGCTGACCACGGCCTAGGTTGGCTGTTGCGTCAACAGATGCAACGGTCACTATTTGAAATAAGATATTGAAGAGAATATTCCCTTGGATTTTCCCTTGATTTGTACTGTTAGGGTTGTTAGGAATATGACTTGTAACAACAACAACAACTACCCAGTGTAGTCCCACAGAGTGGGGTCTGGGGAGGGTAATACGTACACAGGCCTTACCCCTACCCGAAAGGGCAGAGAGGCTGTTTCCAATCGACCCTCGGCTCAGGATAGGAATATGACTTGTATAAATAGAAAAAGGATAAATAGTTAGGACTCTCTCTCTCCAGCAAAAAATACAAACTCTACCTTTTTACTAAGATTGCATCATCTATTATTTCATGATTTTCCATCAGATCCGAGAATAGTTCCGATATAGGTCAGATGCAAGAAAAGATTTGATCATACATTCCTTAAAATTTACTGAATTCTAGATTTACAGTTGAATAAATTTATGGTAATCCAGATCGTTGGATAGACAGCTTAATCATTGGCTTGATGCGCTATGCATTTCCTTCAATTGGAATGATGATTCTATTGACAATTTTGTGACAATTGGCATTGGGATTTAGTGGGAACTTAATATATCATGCGGAAAATGCTAGGTATGATTAGAAAGCGAACTCATTTTTAGATGAGAACTTTAGGTAAAAAATCCCATGTCATTAATTACAACAACGTAACCAGCCAGCTTGCATTGTGATTTGTGATCATGACATGTATGCGTATTTGCTAGCAGTGAATTTGTAAGCTAACAGTTGTACGTATTCCAGAATTTACCAAATTCCTTCTCTTGAAAATGAAGTAGAATCTTTCCCTTTCATGTCAAAGCATATGACTGATCAAGCCATAATCGATGATGAGGACAATTAAGCACTAAAAAGTTTCGTCTAGATTACAGAGAACCTGTTTCTTAGGACCAATTATAGCAATCAATTTCAGAAAAAAGAAAAATTAAAAAGATCAATTCAGTTTTTGATATAAGACAATCTTTTGAAGTAAAGCCGAAGTTACATATATAGTGTGTTTTCTGATATGTTATATTGTCCAAGACAAGTTAAGGAGACCACATGCAAGCTTATTTGAATAACAAAGAGTATATATATAACATGGAATCAATACAAACTAACTCACAATAAGTCACAGTTACGAATTGTCTCTATATATGCCATGTTAAGAAAAATAGTGCCAATTTAATTGCGAAGTCGTGGTTGAAACCAAATAGGTGGATATGGGAAAGGTCGTATGATCCTCCCCTCTTGCATACAATAAATACCTGATTGACGATTAAGGGTTCGAGATTTTTTGCCTAGAGTATTGATCGCATCCACGGTAAAATAGACGCAATTTTCTTGGCATTCATTGCCACTTGTTGCATGAATTGAGAAGGAAGTGCTATTTGGTGACACAAATACTGCTTGATCACCCAAATTAGTGACATATTCGAACTTTTTACTTGTCTTGTACATATCATCATATCGTTGGATTGTCAATTTACTAGTACGACGGATATTGATATTATCTTCATCTTCATCTTCATCTTCATCTTCATAGTGTGGATCTGTCCAGTCCCAAATTATAAGCAGCTCTCCCGTGATTGACGTAGCCAAATATATATATTTCACGCCTGAATGAGCAATATCAACCTCATTATCACAAGCATGAATAAGACACAACTTCACCTCACAATAATCAGCCTTGAGAACGACCATATGGTTGATCTCGTCAACAATACTCTTGTCGGGTTCAAACTCGTTATCCTGATTTAAAATCAAAGCGTACAACTTACCAGCATGAAATAACAGGCTTTGGTATCTAATATTTTTTTCATCCGTAAATATTTTCCACAATCTCTCTTCTTCCGCGACTCCTATGTCACAATTACAGAATCCCAAAATTTCACGATTATTCACCTCGTCCAAAAAAAGCGCAGCCACTATGAGATTTTTGGTCGGATCATCTGAGACCGAAAATACTTGAACCGAAATGACCAAAGATGATGTAATTATATATTCATGCCGAATTAATAAGGTTGGGATTGTTGTAAATGAAGGAAGTTTGATATCGATTTCTGAAATAGGATCGAAAAGAAACATGTCCGGATTATGGTTAGGTCCAACTATAAGAACCAACCAACCGTTAGAAGTAGAAAGACAGTATGCAGGTCCTTGAGCCACTTTAGGGTATTTGTTGAGAATATGATTAGGTAGCTTAAAAGAGTAGAAACGGCCATCGGACAAGCTATAGAAGTTGAATCCTATATGATCATCATATTCACAATTTTTGAGTAGCAAAAGCCAAGGGGCTTCGACGTCTGATGGTTTGACATGATCATGACCAAGCATTGATCTCCATGACTTGCAAACAGCACCCATGCGTATGTAGTTACCTATGCTTATTGTTTTCTTTACTATCATCGCCATTATTTCTATGGGGACGTCTTCTTGCCACATAGCCATTGATGGTATTATATATATTGGCTGAAAAAGAGAGAGACAAATAGCAATTATATATGTACGTATTTATAAGCGAAAAACCCCATCCGCAAATCCCTCACGGAATATAGAAAGGAATCCTAATTTGATAATAACTAGGAGCAGTAATAGAAAGATTCCCAAGCGTTGGATTAGGGTTTTAAACTAGCTTCTAATTTTAATTTTTATCTTATATGTTTTTCATTTTCTACTTAGTCACAGATTATTAAATCATTTAAAATCTTTAATTTATTCTTTTGCTTTTTCTTCTCAATATTTTTCTTTTTGAAAGTTCCTTAGAAATGAATAAGCCCACATACTAAAATGCCTTATATCATACAAAATTTCATATGTAAATTTTACTATTTCAATGACAAAACTAAGAGTTGCTCAAATAATATCAAATTATGAAAATTCAATTTTAACTATAAATGACCAAAGCTTCAAATACGTACAATGAATACATTTAACACTACAAAAAAGTTTACGACAATACAATTCATATTAATTTTTATATAATTAGGTTATAGCTATTTCAAAGAATTACGAAATTAATTAATAGTTAAGTCCACATGAAAACTAATTATATTATAATTCATATTAAATATAATGAAATTATAGCTTATTAATGTGTGGATGACTAATTTTACAAAATTTAAAACAACTATAATCTTATACCAATTACATTGTAATATATATATATATATATATATAGAGAGAGAGAGAGAGAGAGAGAGAGAGAGTTAAAAATATGTGAAAGTTAATTACTTTCTTAATAAGTTTCTAATTGTCATTTTAAATTATACATTGAATATAAGAATTGAGAATTAAATATGATAAAGATACAAGAAGAGGATCATGTTTCTCTTGTGACTATTATTTGATATTTTATAATGTTTACATAATTCGATATTATTAAGCTTCACTTAAAAAAAAAAAAAATTTAATATGGTTGATATAGGAGTGTATAACAAAACTAATTAGTATAACATAATTCATATTAAAAAAATTATACTTGTAATTATCTATACAATTTAAATAAGTATGTCAAATTTAGACAATATGTTTGTATCTATATACATTGATCACTAATTACACTCAATTTAGATAAATAAGAAAGTTATCTATTTAATGGTCTAATACTATTTTAATAACTTAGTAACTATCATAATCTAATTAAACACTAAAACTAAGAAGTTAATATAATTAAAATAGGAGTAAATAACAAAACTAACAATATCGTACAGGACAAAAAAGTTGAGGAATATAATATATTATAGAATATCTTTATTTCATGTAAGTTAATTTTTCTATTTTACTTAGTGTAAATTATGTATTTAATCTTTTGCATTTTTCATAGATAATTTTCTTGCTTATTTTTATTTATTAGTACTTACATTTCTCATATTTATGGTATTTGTATTAAGAAATAAAAAAGAAGCAAATATATATTAAAATTAAAAAAAAAGGGAACATAAAGACTAATTGGCCCAAATCAAAATCCCAAAACCTAATAAAAGCTTCAATCTCCCTGTGCATTCCCTTCCCAGCCGCCACTCCATTCCTCCCTTTTTCCATTTCTTTCTTTAATAATGCTTCCTCTCTTCACGTGAACAAACAAAAACCAACGGCATCACTGGTTAGAAGCCCGGCGCTTTCTCTCACTCCAGATATATTTATGTATCTATGTCTTGGAATTTCTCAATCTCTGTAAACGTGCTTGAGTTGAATTTTTGAATTTATATTCTAACAATTTGATAAATATTGTGTCGTATTGTGATAAGTATTGAGTGGAACCTTGAAGATTATAATGTGATGTTGGGAGGGGCCACACTTCGTCGAAAAGACTTAATAAAAATGAGATGAAAATCGTTTCAAAAGTTTTTTAAAAAGTATACAGGTTTGTTTCTTATCTTGTTGCTTTGAATTTTTCCCTCTTGTCATAAGCTAAAATTTTTTGGTAAAAAAATTATCTACACATAATTTTTCTCTCTTTGAACGTCTTACTAGCATTTTTACGAATCAAACTTGCATCTTTGTATTAATGTTTCTTTTGGTTTGTGTATTAATGTTCTTTTGGTTCGCTCATTCTTTTGCTAATTATTGTTTCTTTTGAATTTACAGAGTGTATTTTAATCAATTGAATGCAAGAAGATCAAGGATTCAATCTTGATGCAAAGAGTTAAATTACTTCATCCTTGACTGCAGAAGATCATCTGGTGGCAACATCTTCAATCCCTAGATCAAATACTTAGAACTTAGTTTTGTTTTGATGTGGAACCCTTCAGAATTTTATAGATTACAGTTAAATAACCGACTCTACTTTAAATAAATAATTGTATATTTTAAAATTAATTTTTGACTATTTAGATTTCAATTTATATAACAATGTGATATTTAAAATTTATTATTGTGTGTTTCTATGATTTGATCAAAGATGTATGGATATGGAATATTTGAAAATTTTTAAAATATTTAGTGAGGTAACAAAAGGAAAATAGCAACGCATAGGATAAAAAATTTATTATCTCTAATAATTAATTTTTCATAAATAAAAATAAAATATAACAAAAAATATAGTCACCAAATAAAATATATTTAAAAAATCTAATCATGGATATTTGGACGATTTATAGCTATGAAATTATGGGTTGGTAGCTAAATATAAATAATATAATTCAAATCTAATATGTGAGCACAATTATATATTTAAATTTTGTGACTAAATAAATAACATCATTTGCCACAGTATATCTCTTTGTGGCTAAAGTATAGAAGATAGCTATAAAATTGATTTATCCGGGCAAAAGAATAAAATCATTAGCTATAAATATATATTTTTCGTGGCAAAATATTTTATTAATATAGCTACATCACAAAAATTCTTGTAGCAATAAGTACTAATTCTTAGCCACGAAATGTTAAAGTTTGTAGCTAACTTTTAGTTACGCTACTTCTAGCTACGGATGCTACGAAAGAAATTATTGTAGCTAAAGTGTTTAGCCACGGAAATTTTTATGTTTAGCTACGGAATACGTCGTAGCTGTATATGCATAATGTTGTAGTGATACGGCAACAAGTAGCAAACAATAGTAACAACAATACATTAAGGTAACATGCACGAATGACATAACTGTTTAACCAAAAAATAGAATTTTAGTCAAAGATGGAATTTAGAAGAACTCGGGTTACTGATAATCAAGAAAATGAATAAAAGGAAATAATTCTGGGTAGCAGTATGATAATCAAGAAAAACGAATGATACCAATGTATATTACAATAGCTTTCCGTCTGTCCTCACAACAGATCATATATCTTCTTTTTATAGGTACCTTTGAGAATGTACGTTATGCCCAAATCATAATGAGGCTATTATGAGTAATTAAAGATATTAAATGCTACGTTACACAATCATTACATTGAATATATATATTCCCTAACGGACTCAGCACTTAATGCCCATTAAATGCCGTATCTGCACTCTTTTCTATAGCCGGATTCATTCCTTCTGATGCCCAGATATAAATGACTTAAATAGGTATGGGCGCCGTGCTACTTATCTGTTGTCTCGTGCCTCTTCTTCCTTCTTTACTCGTGTTTGTTTTGCAATTCTTGAATCATGACTAATTGTGATTCACTGACCAATCCACGTGTCCTGACTCGTCACAATATATATATATATATATATATATATATATATATATATATATATATATATATATAATTTTTCCCAATACAGATATCATTATTATGGCTCTTCCATCATTTTACTTTTTCTTTTTGCCGGTTACCCATTAATATAAATATAACTTCTTTACTTGTCTTTTACCACATAAAGCGTATC
>NW_017673440.1:108039-108652 GCF_001879085.1 Nicotiana attenuata
ATACTAAATTGAAAGCCTGCCCCTCGCGCCCCGTTCGCGGTGCGCGCGGGGGGACTTGTGCTTCTTTTGAAACACAAACGACTCTCGGCAACGGATATCTCGGCTCTCGCATCGATGAAGAACGTAGCGAAATGCGATACTTGGTGTGAATTGCAGAATCCCGTGAACCATCGAGTCTTTGAACGCAAGTTGCGCCCGAAGCCATTAGGCCGAGGGCACGTCTGCCTGGGCGTCACGCATCGCGTCGCCCCCGCACACCGCGCCCATTCTCATGGTCGCGCCACCGTCTTTTTGACATTCATCACCTCTTTTCACTAGATCACTTGTATCCTTGTAAAGAGTGGGCCAATAGAAACCACAACTAACCACTTTGGTTGCCGTTATCGCTCCACCATGATGACACCCATATGGCGAAATGACAAGCCCCAAGAATTTCAGCTTACTCTTCTTCCGGTACAGATCTTCTAATCACCCCATCCGTATAAATCCGGAAGAGGTACAGTTCATCCCAATAGTAATCTTGACAATCCCGTTTGAGCTTCTTCCTTTGGATTTAACGAGAACTTATCCGGAATGATTCCACACACAACGAAAATTTGCTAGATCCGCGAAC
>NW_017673440.1:111418-113926 GCF_001879085.1 Nicotiana attenuata
AATCCCAATCCTCCACCACATATCGCATATACCATACCACACTAGTATAACATGAGAACTCCATCTAACCACAAACATCTACGTACTCCACTAGTCAAGAACTGTCCATCAATCCCATCAAGAAGAGAAATCATTACACATTCCATGCTTCGCATGCCCATAGGCAATTCATACGCCTCTAAACCACGGTAAAACTTATCAAGAACTCTCCCCCAATTCCATTGCACAAGCTAAACTGCCAGGACTAAACTTCTACCCGAACCAAGCTAAGCAAGCTGTCAGAACTCAAGAGCCTTGCTGCACAATACCTGCAAAAGCCCATTACCTCGAACACATACGAAGAATTAATCACATCCTTACCATACCGATTCGGTCTACTATCAAGCTATTCCATCTATCTAATTCCCTTTTTGATTCATCATCCACTTGATATTTCTCCCTCGCTGTAGCATCACAATGCCTCAATCCAAGCTTACCACACGAGACTCGAACATAAGACCACACTGTCTAAGACCCATAGGCCACTGAATACTCTCTCAATTGTTTCCCAGAAATACCACATTCCAGAATACTTCACTCTGAGAACTTTCTGCGAATCTAAATTCGCTTCCTTTACTTTCCAGGTATCGACACATAGGATCCCATGATCGACATAAAAATACCAGGAAGTCTTGACATTTTCTATTGAAAACACTGTCTTTAGTCACATACACCACCTTAAAACACCTGAGTGCTACATGTAGATTCTTGAACACATTAAAGCCATTCTCGAGAGTCATTCTCTCTTATTCATCTGCGAATTACCTGATTTAACGAACAGAACCACTCGTGCTTTATTGACACTCCGATACCGTAAAATGAGACCCTCATCCCAATACAACCAAACAACTTCCTGCTCTATGCACCGAGCATTCTTTACCAACAACAACTCTAGACATTCCGAAATTCTCATACCCTATGGAACATAATATAACCTTTGTCGAAATTTTGCTTCACTCGCCCATCCTCGGCTCAATTTCTGCAACTAGAACCGATTCGCCAGCATACCTCGAGACGTAACCAACATAGCATATAACCGTGCAATCAGCTAATCAACAGCAACCTCCCCAACTTGGCTCGAAACCATATATCAAGACACACTTAACGACTCATAACACTTTTACTCTAATGATGCCACAATGTCATAGTGAGATTAAACTCAAATCATGTACAAGTTTGTGAAAACACAGATCATCTAGTACTGAAATCCTCTACAACCCTCGCATTTATCCCCATATCAACTGAGTCCACTCTCTTAAGCGACCCGAATTTTTAAATTTCAACACATACCCTTCAATTACACATGAGATCTTCTAACATACACGTAAGGTAAAATACCACTCAAGAACACTCCGCAGGAGATTACCCCTGTTTCGCCTCAATTTAGTACTTCAGCATACCTTTCACCATCATATACGTTACTCAGTCATTAGTCTTCCTGAGTCCGAACTCATACCGCCGCATGCAATGCACTTTACTTCCCAACTTGGAGGTACGACAATGTTCTTCACGCGCCCATAATTCGGGCTACACATCAATCCACAATAGGAGTCGAATCACTTAACAGCTCATCTATTATCCTGCAGACTTCTTCGTCACTACCAAGTCATATAATTACATCTCGCAGTACTAACATACTCATCACATGAATACCAAACCGCCATTCCGGCTAATAGGGGCAATACTGAACATATAAGTTCAAAACACTTGCTCACACAATCAGCACCTCGGTGCTCAAGCCATAGGCAAGGACCCGGCCTCAAGTCCTCCAGACTGGCCAAACATACTCATGAAGATCACATCTCGCCCCTCGATCGGGGAATTACAAACCATCAAGGCACATATAATACTGAGCGCTCACGTGCGCATACAGACGTGTGGAAGGAATTTCAAGAGTTATATCTCAAGCTGAATCAAGTACGCACGATAAGAATTCCAAGAATGGGAAGTTCTCCTAAAGGTTCTGCAGCCTCTCGAGGATAAATACAGACGTCTCCGTACCGATCCGCGAGACTCTACTAAACCTGCTCATGACTCGTGAGACCTAGTAACCTAGGCTCTGATACCAACTTGTCACGACCCAATTCCCATACCCGGTCGTGATGGCGCCTCTCGTGAAGACAAGGCCAGCCAACTAACCCAAATCCTTTCACTAACAATTATTAAACATAAATGAATAGAAGATACAACTTAATGGCATTAGCAACTGTTAATTACTACCCGACCGGGGTGTCACAAGTCACGAGCATCTAAGGAAACCTTAACACAACTACATGCCAATAAATATATACAAGTAAAATTTCTGGAAAGCAAAAGACAACATCCGGTGCCGCGAACGCTGGCGGTCACCTTGCTCAGCTACAATAACAATACCTTCAATCTGCTAATAACCCGCTAACCGGGTGAGCGATACCTGCAACTGCACGCGAGGTGCAGGGAGTAAAGTGAGTACTTCCAACTCAGTGAGTA
>NW_017673440.1:114519-129522 GCF_001879085.1 Nicotiana attenuata
GCCCCAAACATATTCATAAAATCCAAGTAGGATGATTACCAAACAATTTCTAGTCAAGAACACAGTACGAACATCAATCGAAACGGACTAGGTCACAATCCCCATTCACAATCGACCCCGCACTCGTCATAGAGTACGTGTTTCGCCTCAATATAGCCTCACAATGTGATATACCGGGGTTTCAAACCCTCAGGTCATCATCTACATCTATTACTCACCTCAAGCCGGCCACAAGTCTAGCTCGCTATGCCTTTGCCTTTTGAATCAACCTCTTCGCACGCCGAATCTGATTAAAACCACAACGAACACATTACAATAGGCTAAAGAAACATAACGCAATCGAAAAGACTCGGAAAACATCAAAATTCACTAAGTTGGCAAAACCCGAGCCCCGGGCCCACTTCTCGAAAAATTAGAAAATTCACATTACCGGATTTCTCATCTCGCCACGAGTCCATACATACCAAGAACTCCCAAATCCGAGCTCAAATGACCTATCAAATCCCAATTTGAAATATCAAAAACTCGAGCCCTAGCTTTGCCCCTTTTAATGAATTCCAACCAATTTCCATGTTAAATTTAACAAAATCTCGAGTATTTAGGCCAAGGAACTTACCTCTAATCATTCCTCCTTGAATCCCTCTTCAAAATCGCCTCAAAGCTCTCAAAGCTCGCTCAAAATGGTGGAAAATACATAACCCTCGCGGATGAAATATTATAAAACCCTTCTGCCCAGCTACAGTGTTTTCGCAATTCCTAGCAAAACCTTCGCATTTGCGAAGCTACAGTGTTTTCGCAATTCCCAGCAAAACCTTAGCATTTGCGAAGCTACAGTGTTTTCGCAATTCCCAGAATAACCTTCGCATTTGCGATGCTACAGTGTTACACCAGAACCAGCAATATCAAATTTCTCCAAAATGATCCGAAACCACCCCGAAACTCACCCGAGGCCCCCGGGACCTCAACCAAAAGCACGGACATATCCCATAACATCATTCAAACTTGTTCCAATCATCAAACCACATCAAACAACGCCAAAACCATCAAATCACATCGGATTCAAGCCTAAGCTCTTCAAAAACTTCCGAAATGCACTTTGGATCAAAAACCCGACCAAACGACGTCCGAATGACCTGAAAATTTGCACACATATCCAAAATCACCTAACGAAGCTACAACAACTCTCGGAATTCCATTCCGACCCTCAGATCAAATTCTTACCCATCAACCGGAATTCGCCAAAATACTAACTTCGCCAATTCAAGCCTAATTCTACACCGGGCCTCCAAAATCAATTCCGATCGCACTCCCAAGTCACAAATCATCCCCCGAAGCTAACCAATCACCGGAAATCACATCCGAGCCTTCTAACTCATAAGTCAATGTCCGGTTGAGCTTTCCAACTTAAGCCTTCCTTAAAGAGACTAAGTGTCTCATTTCCTATCCAAACCAATTCAATTCAACTATAACTCACTCGTTGCTAATAATAAAAAATGAAGAAGCATTAAATGGGGGAAACGGTGCTGTAATACATGAGATGACGGGTCGGGTCGTCACAAATAAATAAGGTGTTAACCTTTGCTATAGGAGGTAAAAATTCCTTAAAAGTTCCGGTAGAAAATGTTTCCCTCTTTGATGGGCTTACATGTTACAAATTCATATTAGTCGAGACTTCATAAATGAATTTTACATCCTATAGCGAAGGTATGCACCTATTTATTATAAACCAAAATTATTTTAAAATATTATTTTCAATAGCTACCTTTTATATTTTATAGCAAAATAAATATTTATTGTATATACTACCATTGAGGCATGAAATAAGCTATTTATGTTTTTCTCTCTCTTTCTTTCAATTAACACACGATTCTGTCTCAAAATTTTTCTTGTTTCTATCTCTCTTCAAACAAAATACCTGCTTCTAATCGTGAATTCTCTGGCTGAATCCTCTAGGGTTACTGCAATTGAAAATATCTCTAAATTGTTGGGAGAAAGAGGGGAAAGAAAGACCTTTTCTTCAAAATCAGATTCCTCCATTGCAAGGAGGGGCTCGTCGCTTTGAGGCTAGGGCCACTGCGCGGGGAGAAAAAACGATGTCGGAATAATCCAAGTAGAGCATGAGCGTTGTAACATGAACGACGGATACTGTATTCTGTACGGATCTGACGAACTTTCTTCTCTTCTTGGCCGAAAAAAGCCATCTCCGATGAACTTTCTTCTCTTCTTTTCTATTTAGTCATATACAATGATACAAATACATTATATTCTGTATATATTCACTCAAACACATTGTATTTTTGTATAAATATATTTTTTTTCCTGTATTTATGTATTTCGAAGGTTTGTTTTTTTAATACAGCTGAATACATATGTATTGATGCATACTGTACATATAGTATGCATGAATACAGGTTATAAATATTAAAATACACCGAATACAAATATTGAAATAGAACAGAATATAAACAATGAATACATTTAATTTTAAGAAATAGTGAAATACAATAAAATACACTGAATACAAATAGAAATACAATGAATAGAACCAATGAAATATATTGAATACAACAGTAATAACATGTATAAGGAATAACTAAAATACTATTAATACAAATATATTTGAATACACTGAATACAAAATAGTGAATACAGTAAATACAAATATTGAATCTAATGAATGCAACAGTAAAAAATAAATATTGAAACACATTAAATACAAAAGTTAAATACAACAGTTATATACAACTGAAAAATCATGCTAATTAATTGGGTTGATAATGAGGCGTGTTATAATTGATTTTGTTGAGTTATATTGGAAGTGTATCACGCTAATTGATCATATTTCCGTTATTAGATAGCTGGACATGCCTATTTTTAAGGTGATTGTCATTATTGTATTCATGAATACATGGCGCGAATATATGTGAATACTGTCGCGCCCCCTTTTTCCTCCGCGGAAATCGGGTTTATGACATTTGAGAAGACAACTCGTTCCCTTTTGGGAATTGGGTTTTGGATTGAAGAGTCGCCACCTAATGATTTAAGTGCATTAGGACACTAATAAGGGTTTGAGTTAAGTAACCAGAGATTGGGTAAGGGCTTGAAATTATCCCAAGGGGAAGGTGTTAGGCACCCCTCAGGATCCACTAGTGTGGTTCCCGGCCAAGCTATTGTTGTGACTTAAAGTACAAATAACACATAGGCAAGTAAGACTTCAAATAAGAGGGGATTTATCACATAAAGGCTAGAAACACACAAAGTCGGAAAGCATTAAAGAGAGTTGATTTAGAAGAAACGTTTTAAAAGATTCAAAAGAAACAAAGAACAAAGGAAAGGGGGTCCTAGGTTTATTAATAATATGGATCACCCCACACAACACCCGGCAATCACTTATACACGTGTGTTATCGCGTGGTCATCATATCCATATCTACCGTTTCCCACCCCGTTAAGGTATTAAAGCACGGAATAGTCTCGTTTTCTTATTGCATGCTATTACCCGCCCCGATCCTATTAGCCCCGGAGGTGCTTGGGACTACTAATCCTAAAAGAGGGAGGACAGGTTGGCTTATTTGTGGTTTCAAAGGTAAAAATACTAGGACGACAAGCAAAAACACATATAACAAGTATGGGGAAACATGTAAACAAACTAAGGCTCAAACAGACCTCCTTTAGACAAAGAAAAACAAGTAGTTTAGCATGTCTTGCACGTACTGTTTAAGGTCTAATTAAACTTAAAAGGTTTGAGGCAGACTGATTTATTACATAGTTCAGATAAGAATCCCGAAGCAGGCCTACCTGTTGGTTGTAGCTAATAAGATCTGATTCAATTTATAAGGTATCCTATGGCTTGCCTAAGTGATAGACGAAAACCAATGGGCATGATATCTACAGATTTCAGAAACAAGAATATGAACTGATTACATACTGATTTAGAAAAAAAAGAAAAGAAAGTTGCCAGTTAAAAAAAACGAGTTTTAGAAGAGCACAAGTTCTGCCATTGGTAATACGTTATTACTGCTAGTTTTAGACTTATAAACGAGTGAGGTGATTCAGATTCGGTTAAAGCTCCTATAGATATGCTTTCTATGCGTTTGTTGACTTTAGAACACATTTTATAGACATAGTAAAAATGCATAAACCCTATAGGCATGAAATCTAAATGCTGGGTTTTATATGAACATGATATCTGATTGCGTTTGGTTATTAAGACCTATAAGCACGTTTGCCTAGTGAGAAGTGGATATGCAAGAATCAGAAAGGACCTATAGGCATATTCTCTACATGCATATGCATCCTATAGACATGGTATCTATACATGAGAGTGCAGAAATCCCTATAAACATGGTATCTATATGAGAATGCTGAAATTAGAGATCCTATAGGCATGTTATCTACATGAAAGAACGCAGGATTCTTATAGGCATGGTATTTATGTGAAAGAATGCAGAAATTCCTATAGACATGGTATCTATATGAGAATGCTGAAATTAGAGATCCAATAGGCAGGTTACCTACGTATGGAAGTGCAGAAAATCAAAAACTCCTATAGGCAGGTTATCTACCCTTTGCATACATGGTTACCCTTCCCTTTTTCACTAGCCAACCCCGAAAGTTTTATTACAAAGTTATTACAGCCCAAAAAAGTAAAATAAAGAAAAATACATCATAAGTTAAAAATTACAACCAAGGAGAGCCTGATTCAGACTTCCTATCTAAAGTATGAAGTAAACCAACTCCAAAGATCAGATTTCAAAGTCTTTCTCTCATTTAGGGTGTGTCAAAGTTCCCTAAGAGCCCCACATGAACTCCGGGCAGTGCTGACACCCCACTGCATTACCATATTAAGACATAGTGCAGTGTGGAAGGGCCAGCCCTCAAATGTCCAAGTTCAGAGGAAACTCAAGGTCCCAAGGCAAGGCTCACAAGAGGGGGGCAGAACTTAGGAACTAAGAGAGAGTGCAAGTGTAGAAGTGGAATTCTGAAAGGGGAAAAGGAAGAGGGAAGCAATTCACATTAACACACATAGGGGATAAGGAACGGGGGAATTTGCGAGAGCAAAAGAAAAGCAGGCTGATGGGCACACCCAGCAATGGGATATGCTGGCACACCCTCCAGCCTGTTTATATAGAGGTTAAGACCCTATTGGGTCAAACTTAATTCATGGACAACAATTCATGTTGCCACGCCTTAAGCCACAACTCTCCAACACATAGGGGAAATAGGGTAAGGGAGCAAGGATTCATAACAGAAACAGAAAGATATGAGCATACTTAATTTAAACAGAAACAGTAAAGTAGACATAGATAAAAGCTGTAAATGAACACATTTTGGTGATGCTAAACACATTGTTAATCGTGTGTTGTGTGTTAAAGAGTCGTGTATTTATAGTGTAAAAGTCATGAGGAAATAAGGTAAGAAAATAATTGAAGAACTGATTGTCAATCAATTACACAAGACTCCCTTTAATTAAGGGATTCAGATTCAAACGGGTATAAACCAATTAAGGAAAGAAATTAATCAAACACTTTGTGCGAAGTAGGCAATTAGGGGTGAATACATAAGAGTTTTATTTAAAAACAGAATTTTGAAATACACGGTTGTGCAATTAAGGAAAGAGAATCAATTAATAGCCAAGAAATCAGAGGTCAGAGATTTGTTATGAATGAACCGAGTCAAAAGATGGGAAAGGTTTTTAACTTAAAGGAAATTAGCAAACATGGAAAGGGAATCAATTAGACCCATATTCAGAGAGGAGTATGGACTAATTACAGATTTAAAAACTACTTTAGAGGGAAGCTCATCATATATAAGGAGAATACAAACACGTTAAGCATGAAAGAAGACTGTAGTGTCATTGTAAAATCAGTAGAAAACCAGTATAGAAAAGTTTAGCAAAAGGTCAGAGTCATATGAAAACAAAGAAGTCCAAACTCAATTCAAAGACTCGAAGTCAATCTGAAAGAATTAGGGGTTTCAAAATAAAACTCTAGTTCAAGCAAAACATAAAGCAGAGATGAGAGGGAAGGCAATTGAATTGAAATCATGTTTAGAAGTTTCAGAAAAGAGCAGGCTTCTTCAGCAACAGAACTCATGAGAAAACATGATAGCAAAGTAACATGCAATCACAGTAGAAGGATTCAAAGAACATAATGGCAAATACTGATAAGAACAGTAGAAGAAGCATGCTTAAGAGGATCTTTCAGGAGAAATTCAAACAAGGTTCAGTAGAAGAAAAATAGCAAAACCTTAAGAACACAGTAGAAAGAATGTAGTAGGCAAAACATAGCAGAACATAGTAGAAGAAAATACGAGAACATAGTATGGAAAACATGGTAGAAAAACATACAAGCATGGAGCATATAAAACACAGTAAAAAAGAACATACAAGAACGGAGTATAAAAACTCAGTAGAAGAGCATACAAGAACAGAACACATACAAGAACGTGGTAGATAAAAATACAGGAGCGCAATAGAGGCAAATACACAAAAGAAAGGGTGAAGAGAAAAACTTAAACATTTTTTCAGAAAACCCTAGATCGGAAAGAAAGATTTTAAAAAATAATTTTCGAAAGAAAAGTTAAAGAAATCATTTGAAACACTCAAAGAGAGCACAGATACCCCACAGATCTAAAGAAATCGGAGAAACCTCAAAGGGTTAGGGTTTCAGAAGAACCCTAGAAATGAGAAAGGCTTTGAGAGGTCATCGATTTGAGTCGGAGAGGTCGGAATCAGACTCAAACAACTATAGTACGCCGGAGCAAGGCCAGAGATGACCAGAGAACCTTGAATCGATAGAGGTCTGGGTAAAAACCTTCGAAGTCAGGCCTCGAATCTTTAGGTATCAAGCACATAAGAGCAATAGGAGGTGAGTATAGGACTCCCACAGCCTGAGAAGCCATGGATTCCGGTGGGTTTCACGGTGGAAGATGGTAGGAGACGATTAGGGTTCAGAGAAGGTTCGAGAGAGTTTGAGGGGGTGAAGGGATTCAAAGGCGGCGTCTTAGGTGAAATGATTTAGGCTTGAGGGGGTTTGGTAAATTAAAAAGGAATGGAGGGATCATGGCCGTTGATCATTATGATCAACGGCCAGGATTTATTGGGGAGCCGGGCGGGTTGGATTAAATCGGGTCATGGGCGGGTAGTTTAGGTATTGGGCCGGTCCAATTGAGATTGAAATTGGGTCAATTGGGGTGGTCGATTTGGGCTAAAATTGAAATAAATAGGGCTAGATTTTAAATAGCCACTTTTTCCCTTTTTATTTTATAAAATAGTAAAATGATTTCTGAAAATAAATTAAAGGTACTAAATTTATTAATAATATATATATATTAAATTATCAATACTGGAATCAAATTTACAATTATAAACGCAATTAATTCTTAAAATAGGCTATTATTGCAATTACATGCAATTTGGCTTTAAAATACTAAATAAATTTGTAAAAAAAAATGTGCAAAAAATTACCTTAGCTATATTTGGTATAAATATGAAAATACAATAAATGAATCACAAATATGATCATAATCATTGATTTTATATTGATAAAATAGGGCAATAAATTGATTTAAAAATCTTTTAAAAATTAGGAAAAATACTAAAATATTTGGACACACTTATATATGCATACATATGCTATTTTGAAAGTATTTTGCACATATATAAAATATTACAGGGAAAAATTGGGTATCAACAAATACAGTTGTGTACAGTTGTAACCCCCTATTATTAGGCGACTTTTGCTACTGTATTCATGAATACAGTAGCTGTCACGACCCAAACGACCATGTCGTGATGGCGCCTATCATGGTACTAGGCAAGCCGACTCTTTACCAAAAACAACACGATATTTCATTTTCAAAGATAATTTCAAGATATTTAATACTAAAACTTCATAAAGAACATCTTAATAACGAAAGTGCAGAAAGAAAAGCCCGACATCGGGGTATCACTAGTCATGAGCATCTACTACAATCTGTCCAAAAATACTGAGACTAGCGTAGTCTGGAAATACAACTACAGACAACTATAGGAAGATAGGAGGGAGAAGAGCAAGGCTGCGTTCGCCAGCAGCTACCTTCTTAACTCCGAGAAGATCTACAGTTGGAATGGTCAACAGCCGCTACCGGATCCTGATACGCCTGGATCTGCACATAAGGTGCAGGGAGTAACGTGAGTACGCCAACTCAGTAAGTAACTAAAGTAAATAAAGGCTGGGAAGTAGTGACGAGCAATAAGGCATTTAAAGTTCATATCATGAAATCTGAGTAAAATACAACAGGCTTTAAAAATCAGGGTTGAATCAAATCATCTTTTTAAAACCCGGTTCTAGTGAAAATCACTTAAAGATATTTTTCAATAGTTTTCAAACAAAGGCTCAATGCAAAGGTGAGCAAAAATGCTACAATCATAAACCGCCCCTCGGGTAAAACATCTCTCATATACAGCCCATCGGGCAAAACATCTCTCATATACAGCCCCCGGGCAAATCTCACAGTCACTCGTATATAGCCCCTCGGGCATACCTCACCATCACTCATGCCTCCCAGTCACTCAGCACTCGGCACTCGCACTCAGTAGGTACCTGCGCTCACTGGGGTGTGAAGACTCCGGAGGGGCTCCTTCAGCCCAAGCGCTATAACAAGCTAACTCGTGGCATAAATCAATCAGGCCCTCGGCCTATATCAAAAAATGCTGCGGCGTGCAGCCCGATCCCATAAATATCCTCCCAAATCAGGCCCTCGGCCTCACTCAGTCATAAACCTCTCAAGCCACTCGGGCTCTCAGTAAAATCAGGATACTCAGCCCAAAACAACATTTATATGCATCAAAACAGAGTAATAAAGACTGAGTTATGAAATCAATATGTATAACATGACTAAGTATAGATTTTCAATCGCAAAACAGTGAGAGGATAGTAAGAAAAGGCACCTAAGGGTCCAAACAGCTCTGGCACAAGGCCTAAACATGGCATTCAGCCCAATTTACAGAGATTATTTCTAAAACACATAAGTATCATATAGTTTCAACCAAATACGCAACTTTACAGTTGCTACGGGACGGACCAAGTCACAATCCCCAACGGTGCACGCCCACCCGCCCGTCACCGAGCATGTGCGTCACCTCAAAATAGTAAAACGATACAAAATTTGGGATTTCATACCCTCAGGACTAGATTTACAATCGTTACATACCTCAAACTGGTCAAATCTCTACTCCGCGATGATCTTGCCCCTCGACTCGGCCTCCAATCGCTCCGAATCTATTCACAACCAGAACAATACCATCAATATGCGCTAATGGAATGAATTCCACAAGAAAAACTATCAAATTTAGACATAAATCCCGATATCCACTCGAACCCGGCCCCCGGGCCCACGTCTCGGAATCTGACAAAAGTCACAAAACTAGAAAGCCCATTCACTCACGAGTCCACCCGTACCAAATTCATCAAAATCCGACATCGTATGGTCCCTCAAATCCCCAGATCAAACTCTCCAACTCCCAAGCCCTAACCTTTCAGTTTCACCCCTAATCTTCACTATTTACATGATTAAACAATGGGAAATCACCACATATACGAGTATTAGGGCTCAAGCAACTTACCTCACTAATAATCCCTTGAATCCCTCTTCAAAATCACCCCAAAAGCTCCAAACCCGTCTTAAAAAATGGTGGAAATGAGCAAAATTCGCAAAGGGTTCAATTTATACCTTCTGCCCAGGCCTTTCCGCACCTGCGGCCAAAATTGCGCACCTGCGGTGCCGCTTCTACGCCAAAAAGTTTGCATCTGCGGAAGTCACTTAAGTCTCCAAAGCCACACCTGCGCCCCAAGTCTCGCACCTGCGGGCCCGAAGATGCGACAAATCTTCTGCATCTGCAACTCTTCTCCTGGCCCTCCATTTCCGCATGTGCGGTGAACACAGAACCAGCAGCTTCAGCTGCATTTTCCAAGTTCCAAACTCTCTGTTAACCATCCGAAATCATCCCGAGCCCCTCGGCACCTCAACCAAACATATCGACAAGTTACATATCAACGTACAAACTTAGTCGAACCTTTGGGACACTGAAAATAACATCAAAACACCAAATCACCCTCAGATTCAAGCTTAAGAACTTCTAAACTTCCAAATTCCGCAAACGATGCCGAAACCTACTAAATCACCTCCGAATGACTTGAAATTTTGCACACACATCACAAATGATACTACGAACCTACTCCAACTTTCAAAATTCCATTCCAACTCCGATATCAAAATTTTCACTGCCGACCAAAATTGCCAAAATTCCAACTATCGCCAATTCAAGCCTAATTCTACGACGGACCTCCAAATCACATTCCGGACACGCTCCCAAGTCCAAAATCACCTAATGGAGCTAACTGAACCATAAAAATCCAAATCCGAGATCGTTTACTCATAAGTCAACATCCGGTTGACTTTTCCAACTCAAGCTTCTAAATGGGAGACTAAGTGTCTCACTCCACTCCGGAACCACTCCGGACCCAAACCAACCAACGCAATACGATAAAATATGGCTGAAGAACACAAAAGGAAGCAGAAATGGAGGATACAGGGCTATAACTCTCGAAACAACCGACCGGGTCGTTACAGTAGCGTGAATATAGTGAATACACTACCGTAACAACTAAATAGTAGATATATGAAGTAGTTATGTATATGGTAGCTATAGGAAGTTAATAATCACTAAAAAATAGCGGCTTCTGAAAATTCCTCTTCATAAATGCCACCAATGCCAGATACATGCAGACATGATAAGGGTACCACCAAATGAACTCAATGCAACAAGTGCACCTTGGCCTTTTGCCGCCTGGGGAATGGATGTCATCGGTCCGATCGAGCCCACTGCTTCAAACGGGCACAGGTTCATTTTAGTGGCCATCGATTACTTCACAAAATGGGTGGAGACTGCATCTTACAAAGCTGTAACCAAGAAAGTCGTCGTAGATTTTGTCAGGGATCGTATTGTTTGCGGATTCGGGGTTCCTGAGTCCATCATCACTGATAATGCCGCCAATCTCAATAGTGATATAATGAAAGCCATGGGTGAAACCTTCAAAATCAAGCATAAAAACTCTACAGCGTACAGGCCTCAAATGAACGGAGCCGTGGAAGCCGCCACCAAAAATATCAAGATGATACTAAAGAAGATGGTAGAAAATCATAAGCAATGGCACGAGAAGTTACCATTCGCCTTATTGGGATACCGTACCACAGTTCGCACATCAACTGGGGCAACTGCCTATTTGCTAGTTTATGGTGCCGAAGCTGTCATTCCCGCTGAGATAGTGTTGACACTCAATTTTTCCCTATATATATTTTCAGTATACAAAATAACTTCAAAAGGGAATATATATGCATATGTAAGCATATTCAAATGTTTTATTATTTTTCCATAACTTTTAAGGTTTCAAATTAATTTATTTTCATCTTTTATCCATAAAAATACCCAATGATTATTTTCAAAATCATTATTTCTTTGTAGTTCATTTGTCGGACCTTTATATTTATGTTAACATATAGCCAAGGTAATTTTTTCATATTTTAACAAATTTTATTTTAGTAATTTTAAGCTAAATTGCATATAATTGCAATATTAGCCCCTTTTAGATTTAATTGTGTTTTATATTCTTAAAATTAAGTCCAGTATTTTTAAATTAATAATTATATGCTATAAGTCATTTCAGTGCTTTTAATTTGGTTCCAGAAATTAATTTACCATTTTTTATAATTTAAAAAGTGGAAAAATGGCAATTCAAATGATAGCCCAATTTTATTTCAATTGTAGCCTAAATTGAACCCCAAATCAGACCCAATTTCCCCGGCCCAATTTTGTTTAAACCCGACCCCTATCCCATTTAAACGACCCAACCTGGACTCCCCACCTAACCCCTTTAATCCTAGCCGTTGATCATTTAGATCAACGGCTCCTACACGCCCTTTCCTTTTTAATCCCAAACGACCCCTTTACCCTACTTCATTTCTCACCAACCGCCGCCTCTGGATCCCTCTTCTCTCTCAACTCTCTCCGAAACCTAACATGAACCCTAGCCGCCGCCATAAAACTACACCCTAATCCACCCTAAACCCTGCCTAATCCATGGCCTCCCATGGCCATTGGAGATGTGTGGTGGCCTGCCATGACTCTTGGGAGTTTGTTTCTGTGGTTTCATGGCCAGTCCTCGAAGGAATCTGGTCCAGTCCTTGCTCGACTGTTGTTCATGGCTTTTCTCCGGTCATCCCTGACCTTTCTCTGGCCAGCCATGGCAGTTCGAGTCAGATCCTTGACTCTCCTGGTTAGATCGGTAACTTTCAAGGCCTTTCTCACCTTTTCTGGGTTTTTTGAAACCCTAATCTTTAAGATCCTTTGATTTTCTTTCAGATCTACTTTAGATCTGTACTTGCTGTGAATGTCAAGTGTTTTTCTCGAAAGTTCTTCAACGTTTCTTTCAAAACAACTTTTCGCTAAGGTTTTCCTTTAAGTTTTTCAAAAGATCTCTTCTCCGATTTTTAATGTTGTTTGTGATTCTGCTATGTTTTGCTCATGTTGTTCTTCTATCAGAGTCAGCGTATTGAAAACCCTAATTCCTTTTTGGGTCTCATTCGAGTTCTGAAGCTATTCGTTTGGTGTGTACTTGTTTGATTAAGTGATTTGTTTGACTTATTTGTTTTACCATCTTTTAAACTCGATTATTGTTGAAAACCCTAGGTCATTGGGTCTGAAACTGTTTGTTTGAATGTATACTTAACTCGATTGAAAGTTCTTGTTTCAGATTCTCTTTTCTTTATGTGACTTGTCTGATTTTTACTCGACTATGGTTAAAACCCTGACTTCTCTAAAGGTTTCCTCACTTGTTACTGCAAGACCTTTACCTGTTTTGACTCTCTTCTTCACTTTGGCTATATGTGTGAGCCCTAACTATCTAACCTTGTTCACTACTGAATCCTATGCTTTTCTGCTACTATTGTATGCTATTTCTTTTGCCAATGTGCTTGGCCTCGCATGTCTGATGTTTCTGTTCACTCTGTTTATATATTGAAGTGCAGAAGCATATTCTTCCTTGATTGTCTTAATCTTGTGACTGATTTCAAAAACTTTTCCTTTTATGAACCCTAATTTCACTCGCAGGTTTAAAATTAATTGATTCTTTCCCTTTACTGTGATGTGTTACCTTGCTAATTTCATTCCCAAAATAAGCATATTTTTGTACTTAGACTCGATTGTTCACTGCATGCTTTTACTATCCCTTATATGGCAATAATCAGTCTGCTTCCAAACTGATTTTTATTTCCTTAATTAGACCTGCTGCTACCCGTTAGACAGTTATGCCTTAATTAAAGGGGAATTACTTAGGTAATTGATTTTGACTTGTGATTGTTTCCATGTTTGTATCAAGACTTTACTTATTACCTCTCCTTCACTCGTTTTCAAAAAACTATTAATACCCTGCACCCCTCTTCTTTCAAAAAGGAACCATCTAAGTTCAGAACACAGACTTCACCAAAAAACTCTCTTTTTCTCTGTTACTATTTTTGCTACTGCTTTGTCTAGCCGGCTGCAAGCCAAGGCTAGGCTGTGGACATTTGCTTACCTTTCTTTCTGCACTTTGCTTATTACTGGTATGTCCTAGTTAATTTTCAAGCATTAACAACAACATGTTTCAACTTCTTTCATGCTTATCCACTTCTGCTTATGTTTCTGCAATCAAGTTACATTATTAGCATGTTGAAATATGTTCCCTTACCCTTTTCAAGTTAATTCTCTCCTATGTATATGAATGCCAAACCCCACATCCCCTCTTTATGTTTGTATTCTCTGGCTGGTTTATGAACATGCCAGTATCCTCTATTGCTGTGCATGTCTAAACCTGACCCCTCCTAGGGTCATATGCTTCATGCAATGTATTCCCAAAACCCCTGACCCCTTTGTGCAAATGCTGACTCTGTATAGTTTAAATTTTACTACTTGTGAGCATGTGATTTTTGCCCTATATATGAATTATTCCCAAAAATTCCAAACAAAATAATTTTTCTTTCATTATTTTACACTTTTGTGAATTTTGTGTTATTTTCTGCTAATTGTTTGCATTTTATTTGTGCATTTTATTTCATATGAAAAATATAAAAAATATGCATGACATTTGCATTTAGGATCTAATTTCATATTTAAGGATTATTTAGTGGTTAAGTTGTTTTTAGAACAAAATTTAAAGAAAATAACAAAAATAGTCCATTCTTGCATTTTTAATTGTTAGTTGTTGAATTTGTCTTGAGTTTACTTTAAATAGGAAATAATTAGCTTCATTTTGGAAATAAATTAGGTCTCTATTTTAATTCTGCATTTTAATAAAATACAAATAAATATATAAAATACAAAAATGAAAACAAAACAAATTGAATAAAGAGAGAATAAAAAAGGGCTATTAAAACAAAAAAAGAGGGCTTGTCTTGAAGGATCCGGAACTGGGCCATTTTTTATTGATTCGGTCTTAGCCCAAAAGAATACACCCCTGGACCAGGCCCAAACGCTACAAACCCGATCCAGCCCCCCCATATACCAAACGACATCGTTTCATGCCGGATTGATCTGGACCATCGAGGTTTCTTTAATCGAACGGTCAGGAACACGGGAGTCTTTGGTATAAGACTGTCTGAAGGCCCCCCGCCCCTCGGAACCCCCCTACCCCCCTTCGTCTCACTAGCCATTAGAGACCATTCAACACCACCGTCCTCCGCTGCAAACCGCCGGCCGGAAATCGCCTCCGCCGGCGGCAGGTCTCCGATGGACCTCAAATTAACACCACGTGACCGCCTTCCCTTCCTCTTTCCAAATCCATGCCTCGTTTCCTTTAAATCTCACCCAAATTGTTCGAATAATCGAAACCCTAGCAGCCGCCTCCGTCGTGGCCGGCGGCGCCGGCGTGCAAACCCCACCCCATGAACACCATAGACTCGCCTCCACTCCTTCATCCCTAATCTCCAA
>NW_017673440.1:133731-136053 GCF_001879085.1 Nicotiana attenuata
GCACAGCCTTAAAATCTTCTTTATGAAGTGCTGATAGGCCGTATCCGCAATACCGGCTGTTTGTTTAAATTGGCAATTTGAATAGAGATTGTGCCATTTTTCTCTTTTAGGTCAAAACAAGTGATTAAAATCACCTTAATAAATGTGCAGGATGAGCACGATTCAAAATAAGGGGAACTTGCATATAGGCCCGCAGCGAGACCGAATGATGTCCCGCGGGCACCAGGAGCTTTAATGTATTCATGATTGTCTTCTGAGTCTGTATTTCCTTTTCTACTGGAGTCTATAAAAGTCAGTCAGTTGATTAAGTCTGTATTTTCGTTTAAAGAGGAATAGGGAGGATGGAGTTTGTAGTTCTTTTCTGCATTAGAGTCTGTTAGTTGTTTAATCTGTCAGTTTTGAGTCTTTGTAATAGACGTATTTTCTATCACTAAAATTGAAAATCCCAAAAAATATTTTGCTTCTACTTTACATTTATTCTGCAAGAACTACGCTCGGTCTGATTCACGCGGGGTCGTGATACGTAGGCAATCTCCATAGGATTCGACCATAACCAAAAGAAAAAAAAAACGAGAAAAGAGAGGAAAAACCACAAAAGGCAAAAAGAAAAAAGAGCGGAAAAACAAAACTCAAGAAAGGAAGGAAATAGGAACGAGAGAGGACAAAGGCAGGAGTAAAGAAAAAAACAAAAGGAAAAAGAAGAAAAACAAAGGAAGAAAAGTTTGCAATTGGAAATAAGGAAAAGCCGGGATGACGCATGCGCCCGATCAAAAAGCTGTTACCAATGTGTTAAATGCCCTAACGCTAACGTGATGGTTTCATTTTGCCATGTCATTCAGACAGGTGGTTGGTTTGTGGTTTTAAGAGTAACTTTTCCCTGCAACACAAAGGCAAAAGGCAATGGCAGAGAACAACAGAACTGAGTTGCTTGATACCGATGTTCGGCAACAGTTGGTGGAACGGGGTAATGGGTTGGTTGAAGAGGTGCGGATGCTGAGACAACACATGACAAACCTGTATCAAGCCTGGATGACTGGAAAGGCGCCACCACCAATTTTCCCGGACGCTACCCAGACTCCCAATACAATGCCGGATGATCCTCCATATTCTCCAGATACACCCGCTTATCACGCTCGCCCCAACTACCCTAGTAGCTCCATCGCTCATCCTTCAATCACTTTTCCCCAATATTGCCCTCCGGTCATATCCGTTACCCCAGACAATGAACATCCACTCAACGCACGTAATGCCCGATTTCACCCTGCAGAGGGTGCCCAGAAGGTCCTTGATCCATACAAGCGGATCTCCCAGGACGAGCAGATTCATAGTAGAAATGAAAGGGTTATGGGAAGCACAGGGCGAGAAGGGGTACCCAGGAAATTGACAAGCGCAGAGCTGTCCTTAAGGGACTAGCGAAGAGTGGAAGGCCAGGGTAGCATGACTTGCAAAGGACCGATTGTGCCACATGACACCCGCCTGCCCGCAGGATTCAAAGTACTAGACTTTAACTTGTACGATGGGCGTGGAGATCCGGTAGCCCACCTGAGGACCTATTGCAACGAAATGAGGATTGTTGGAGAGAAAGATGACGTGATGATGGCATATTTCAGTAAAATCCTAACTGGGGCAGCTTTGGATTGGCATGGTCGTCAAAATATCGATGGGTGGCTTGCATTGGGCGACATGGCTCAAGACTTTGTCCGATACTTTCAATGCAAATCAAGTGTTACCCCAGCCCGCACCTTGCTATCTAAGATGGAAAAGAGGCCGGAGGAAAGCTTTAATGAATTTGGGCTCAGATGGAGGGAGCAGGTTGCTCGAGTCAGTCCCCCGATCAGCGAAGAAGAAATGGGTAAGCTTTTTCTACAAGCCCAGGGACCCACCTACTACAGTCATTTGATTCCGGCCTTGGGTAAGCCTTTCAATGATGTGTTAAAAATGGGGGAGCTAGCGGAAGAAGGAATCAAGTCAGGCAAAATCGTGAGTCAAGCCAGTCAGAACGTACCAGTAAGTTTGGTTGGAAGAAAGAGGAACAGAAAGGACGATCCAATAGGCTTTCCTGATCAACACTTCCGGCCTCGACATCGTCCCCGTGGTTATCCTTGTGCATTAGATGACCGTCCTCGATGCTACTTCTCTCCACAGAAATCCCAAAGTCGCACATCACACTCTCAGTACCCAGCTCCTCAGAATGCCCATCTACCCCCGCGAGCTTCCCAAAAAACACCCCGGCTCAGGTTTCCGGCCCAATCCGGCATATAACGAATGAGAGGTTATGAAAGAAGAAACGACTTCACTCTATTGGGAGAATCATACGCCAGT
>NW_017673441.1:0-2804 GCF_001879085.1 Nicotiana attenuata
GGTTTTGTAGTTTTAAAAGGATAAAATTCTAAGGCGACAATCAAAACACATATGTAGCAGATATAGAGAGAAGCACATAACAGATAGAAAGGCTCAAACAAACCTCCTTAAAACCAAAGAGAAGCATGTAGTTTAGCATGTCCTACACATACTGATTAGGGTCTAATTAAACTTAAGAATTAAAGCAGGCTGATTTATTACATATTTCAGATAAGAAGCCCGAATCAGGCCTGCCTGCTGGTTGTAGTTAATAAAATCTGATTCAATTTATAAGTTTACCTTATGGCTTGCCTAAGTGTTAAATGAAAACCTATAGGCATGATACCTATTAATTTCAGAAAAAGAAGTTTGTTGATTTAGGAAAAGAAGTTGTCAATTAACAAGGAAAGGCGAGTTTTGGTAAAAGAGCGTAAATTCTGCAGACATAAAGCATTATCGTTACTGATTTAGCCCTATAAGCGAGTGAACGATTCAGGTTGAATTGATAGTTCCTATAGGCATGCTTTCTAGGCGTTATTGACTTTAAACTCTTTTACAGGCGTAATAAGAGTGCAGAAATCCTATGGGCATGATATCTCAATGTTGTTAGTTTTTAATCCTATAAACAGGTTTGCCTAGTGACCAATGCATATGCATGATCTGGATTTATGGTTAACTTATAGACATGGTATCTATATGTGAGATGCAGAATTCCTTCCCTTTTTCACTAATCACCCCAGAAGTTTATCACAAAAATTATTACAGTCCAAAATAAAGAAACTACATCAGAAAAAAAAAGAATAAAATTACAACCAAGGAGAGCCTGATTCAGAGTTCCCTAAGAGTCTCAAATGAACTTCGGGCAGTGCTCACACCCAAATATATTGCACAATTAAATCATAGTGCAGTGTGGAAGGACCAGCCCTTAAGTGTCCAAGTTCAGAGGAAGCTCAAGGTCCCAAGGCATGGCTCACAGGAGGGGGGCAGAACTTAGAAGCTAAGAGAGAGTGTAAGTGCAGAGAGGGATTCTAAGAGGAAGCAAAAACAGGCTAATGGTCGTACCTAGCAATTGGAAGTGCTGGCACACCCCACCAGCCTGTTAGGCCACATTGTTTGGGAGTTAAGACCCCCTACGGGATCAAGTCTAAACATGAGAAACAACTTGCATGTTGCCATGTTCTAAACTTCATCTCAAAGCACACAGAGGGGAACAGGGGTGCAAGGATTCACAACAGAGACAAATGCAAAATAATAATCATGCTAAGTAACATTGAATATAGACAGCAAAGCAAACATGGGTGTAAAGGCTGTAAATAAACACATTGGGATGAGGCTGAAACCAAAACTAGAACATACCAGTTTCAAGGAAACAAGAAAAGGAAGCAGCATTCTTGTAAAGCCAAAGTGCAAGCAAGTAGTCAGAACACTATGATTTTAGAAGAGAACTATGAGATTGTAAGTGTCTCAAGTGTATAATGTGTGTAAAAGTGTTGAATTGAAGGTTTTTTTTATCGTATTAGCCGTGTGTAATGTGTTAAAGAAGGTCATGTATTTATAGTGTAGAAGGCAAACAGGATAAGGTAGGAGAATAGTTTGGAAAATCAGTTTCCAATCCATTAAACAAGTTTTCCCTTTAACTAAGGGATTCAGATTTCGAATGGTAAAACTAATTAAGGAACTAAATTAATCAAACACTTTATGTAAGGTAGTATTATAGGGGTAAATACATAAAGGTTTATCTAAGGAAAAAGGTCTTGAAAGCACACAGTTTGTGCAAATAAGGAAAGGAAATCAATTACCAGCCAGTAAATCACAAGGTCTGAATGAATCCAGTCAGAAAAGGTGAAGAAAGGTTTTACTTAAAGAAAATCAGTAACAATCAATCAAACCTAAAAAGGATTCTGAATCAATCATAAGTCGGAAAACCTTTTCGGAAGAAAGAATTCATCACACATATAAAAGCATATAGCCACGAAGAAATTTGTCATGCTATTCAATAGAAGAGTCTAGTGTAGAAGAATTTAAAAGTTCAGAGTCGTAAACAAAGAAGTTCAAACATAGTTCATAGATTCAAAATGAGTCTGAAAGAGTCAAGGGTTCCAAAATAGAACCCTAGTTCAAACACATGACCAAACCTCGGTAGAACCCCCAAATTCTAGGGTTTCCAACTCGAGTCAAGCACAGGGATGTGGAGGCAACAGGCTCAGAGATTTCTTTTCAGAATTCTCATGAGAAGACAAGCAAATACAATAGAAAGTTCGAAGCATAATGAGAGTAGAAGAAACAACAGCGGAAAACATGCTTAAACGGGTCTTAAAATGTGGTAAAGTAGAAGTGAAATAGTAAACACTTAGGAACATGGTAGAGAAATACAATAGAAGAACACAAGACCACCGGAACAGTATAGCAAAAGAACATATAGGAAAACACAGTTAGATAAACATGTGAGAGTATGGTATAAAAACACAGTAGAGGAAAGAACGGATCACAGTAGAAGAACATGCATGATAAAAGAAAATATAAGAACACGGTAGAAGAATATGCGTGGTAGAAAAGAAAACATAAGAACATAGTATAGACAAATACACACAAAGAAAAGAAAAAGAAAAGTCAGAGAAACATTTTGAACCCTTCAGAAAACCCTAAATCGAAGAGAAGTGATTTTTACAAGATAATTTTGAAAGAAAAAATTGGGGAAATTGTTTAAAAACTCAAGTAGAGCACAAATATATAACAGATCTAAGAAAAAATAAGAGAAAACCTCGAATAGCTAGGGTTTCAGAAGAACCCTAAAACGAGAAAGGCTTTGAAAAGGTCTGATCTTG
>NW_017673441.1:8257-40634 GCF_001879085.1 Nicotiana attenuata
TGTATGTATTTGGTTAGAAGCCCGAGGGCCAGGAAGTATTTGGAGTGTTTCCGGGGTGCGTTTTTAACTTAGCAAATTGGAGAAATCTGCAACAGTGCACAGACCTTTTCTTCTCCGCGTTCGCACCCTCTATCTCGCGTTTTCGACATGCTGCCTTAGCCCCCCTCGCTTCTACCGCGTTCGCGAACAAGCTTCACGGGCATCTGCCGAAGCCCCAGATTTTTCCTCCTTCGCGTTACGCATACAATACCTCGCGACTCGCATAAGCCAGATCTTGGGACCCCAGTAATTTTCCTGCCTTCGCGTTCGACTTCGTCTCGTCTGCGAAACGCTGATTGGCTTGTTCAGCTCCTACCGCTCGCCGAAGCGGCGACCCTCCCTGATCGCTGAACCACACGCACGAGAGGCCAATTTGCCCAGTTATTATTTTTAAAGTTTCAAAACAGTGTGGTCGCGAAATTTTCATAAAAACATCCGAGTTTCTTCTTCTCCAAGGTCCTTAGGCATCCATTGAAGCTTCCTTTCATGAAGACTTCTTGGGTTAGTAAATCCCAACTCGTTTTCTTCATTTTCCATCATTATTTATTGAATTCCTAAGCTTAAATCATGTAATTTAGGGTAGAAATTGGGGGAAATGGGTAGAACTAGGGCTTTTTACTTTTTCTTCATTTAGACATCGTTTTGGGGTCGAATTTGAGAATAAATTATATATTCGGGCTCATGGTGAATGGGGGATTTGATTTTGGTCCGAACCTCGTGTTTTGACCAAGCGGGCCCGGGGGCGATTTCGGGATTTTTGGGAAGAAAGCTTGGCAACCTATAATTAGACATTGGGTTTGATTTGTTTAGCATATATTGATATTATGAAGTCACTATTGTATAGATTTGATTGAGTTGGAGTCGAATTCGAGAGGGAAAGCTGTCATTGTGGATTGATTTGGCCGTGGAAGTTGAGGTAAGTGTTTGGTTTAACCCTAGCTTGAGGGAATAGGAGTTGAGTCTTAATTGTAACTTGTTAATTGTCGAGTACGATGTATAGGCATGGTGATGAGTATCTATACATTGGTGTCTAGCATGACCGTGAGTCCTTATTTTGAGAATAAATTGGTTGTTGTTATGCCTTCCATGCTAAATTGATGACCTCTATATGTTGTAAAGATCTTGTGAAAGAAATTGTGATCTTTGAACTTCGTGGAGCGTTGTTTGAGTTGAAATACAAATTGTGAAGGTATAAGAGATAAGTAAATCTTTGGAGCATTGGCTCGAGTGGCAATGTGAACTATGTGATAAAAGTGAAAGAGAGAGAAAGAGTTATTGAATATTTTCCCTCGCCGGGACGTTGAGATAATTGATGTTGTACCCTGGCCGGGATTTAATTATTTTATTGTGTTCCCTTGCCGGAATTTCTATTATTATTTGTTTATTCCCTTGCGCTTGTTTGTGATTGTTGCTTGGTGAGGATGAGAGTAAAAACACGAAGGGTGATGCCGTGCATTTGTCTTTGGTTTTCCTGATTTCTTTGCTGATAATTGAGTTATGTTGTCCTTTACGTCTATTTATTGGTTTCTTGTTGTTATCATTTCAAGTGCATTACTTGTCTTATTCCATTATTTCTGTGATTCTTTACGTTGACATTCCCCTTTATCGTGTTACTTGTAATTATTGCACCAAGGTGTCCTTGCGCAACGTTGTGTCTTGAATTTATGCCTTAATTGCTACATGATTATGTGGCCTAATTGCTACGTGACATTCAACATATAAATTACTAAATTGCCTAATTGCCCCCTTGTAATCCATAATTAATTGCTACTTGTTATTATCTGTTTTCCTTAGTAAATCATAAATTTTGTGTACTTGTTGTCTTATGAACTCGTATTAATTGTTGCGTTTGTTAGAGTAGATTTTCCTTTAGAGGGACTGTTGATTTATTGAAATGGGAGCGGGTGGTACGCCTACCACAAATGATATTGAAATGGGAGCGAGTGGTACGCCTACCACAAATGATATTGAAATGGGAGCGAGTGGTACGCCTACCACAAATGATATATTGAAATGGGAGCGAGTGGTACGCCTACCGCAAATGATATTGAAATGGGAGCGAGTGGTACGCCTACCACGAGTGATATTGAAATGGGAGCGGGTGGTACGCCTACCACGAGATATTGAGAAATGGGATCGGGTTGCACGCCTGCAACAAGACGAGTTAAATATGAAAGTTGTCTATCTTTTCATTTTTGTTAGAAGCTAAACTATAGATGTACGTACCATTATTCCTGATATTTTGTTTCTATCGGTTACCCCTGAAGCATGCTCCCTTCCCCAGCTTAAATTTTTATTTTCTTGCTACTTTTCCGTTGTTTTTGTATATATATCTGCACTGGTTTATCTGGAGTCTGGTCCTAGCCTCGTCACTACTTCGCCGGGGTTAGGCTAGGCACTTACCAGCACATGGGGTCGGTTGTGCTGATACTACACTCTGTGCTATTTTGCACAGATCCCAGGCTTCAGACAGCAGCAGCAATAGAGTGGGGAACAAGCTTCCAGTCCAGCGAGATCTGAGGTAGCCTTGCAGGCGTTCGCAGGCCCTGGCGTCTCCTTTCATCTATATTCCCGTTTCTTTCATGTATTTCTGGAGACAGTGTCGAGTTATTTCTTTCAGACCTTTATGTGCAGTACTCTTAAACCGTCTGTGAAACTGTGACACCAGTCTTGGGTAGAGGCCTTGTTGAGATTTTCCGCATGTTTATTCAGTTTTCTACAACATTGAGACTTCCGCTTAGTATTTAATTTCGTTGTTTTTGTATCATTGCCAATAATTGTTAAAAGAAATTATGTTGTTAATGGATAAGTGATTAAATTTGGCTTGCCTAGCTCCTATTAGTAGGCGCCATCACGACTCCCGAGGGTGGGAAATCCGGGTCGTGACAAGTTGGTATCAGAGCTCTAGGTTACATGGGTATCACAGTTCACAGACAAGCTTAGTAGAGTCTGAGGGATCGGTACGGAGACGTCTGTATTTATCCCTCAGAGGCTGCAGAGTTAGGAAAAAGTTTCATTTCTATTCTTTCCTATCGTGCGATTTTGTTCTCTCAGTGCTAAATTGGAACCTCTACTCTTGTCCGCTCGTGAATGGCGAGGTCAGGTACCGCTTATTCAGCCGAACAGCAGTGGACCGGTGTTAGATCAGCTACGTCTTCGGATGCTTATGGAGGTAAAGGTATTAGAGGTGGAGGCAAAGGTATTAGAGGTGGAAGTACAGGTACTGTTCTAGTTTGTGGTAGAGAAGCTTCGGTTTTATTTTGCGCCGCATCTGGTCATGCCTAGTGATTTATTGAGTGTTCCTGTTTATGCGTCTGCATCTGTGGGTGATTCTATTGTGGTCAATCGAGCCCATCGTTCTTGTATTGGGGTGATTGGAGGTCTTGAGACTTGAGTAGATTTGTTGCTGTTGGACATGGTTGACTTCGACATTATATTGAGGATGGATTGGTTATCCCCTTACCGTGCTATTTTGGACTGCCATGCCGAGGTAGTGACCTTAGTTTTGCCGGGTGTGCCTCGTTTAGAGTGGAGAGGGACTCCAGGTCATTCTACCCGCATGTTACTTCGTATGTGAAGGCTCGGCGAATGGTCGAGAAGGGGTGTTTGGCCTATTTGGCTTATGTTCGTGATTCCAGTGCTGAGGTTCCCTCTATTGATTCTGTGCCCGTGATTCATGAGTTTCCTAAGGTTTTCCCTTCAGACCTTCCGGGTATGCCGCCTGACAGGGATATTGACTTTTGCATTGATCTGGCTCCGGGCACTCAGCCCATTTCTATCCCGCCGTATCGCATGGCCCCGCCAGAGTTGAAAGAGTTAAAGGATCAGTTGCAGGATTTGCTTGAGAAGGGTTTCATTAGACCCAGCATTTCGCCTTGGGTGCACCGGTGTTATTGGTTAAGAAAAAAGGATAGTTCGATGTAAATGTGCATTGATTACAGGCAATTGAACAAGTTACAATCAAGAATCAGTATCCACTGCTGAGGATAGTTCGATGTAAATATGCATTGATTACCGGCAATTGAACAAGTTACAATCAGCCTCAGGGTGCCAAGGTATTTTCAGAGATAGACTTGAGATCTGGCTACCATCAGTTGAGGATTAGGGCATCCGATTTCCCTAAGACAGCCTTCCGCACTCGGTATGGGCATTATGAGTTCTTGGTTATGTCATTTGGGTTGACAAATGCCCTAGCAACTTTCATGGACTTGATGAACCGAGTGTTCAGGCCTTATTTGGATTCATTCGTGATAGTGTTCATTGATGATATATTGATATACTATCGCAGCCAGGAGGGGGCACGAGCAGCATCTCAGAGTGGTTCTTCAGACTCTGAAGGATAGTCCGCTATATGCAAGGTTTTCGAAGTGTGAGATTTGGTTGAGTTCAGTTGCATCATGTCGTATCAGCAGAGGGTATTCAGGTTGACCCGAAGAAGATTGAGGTAGTCAAGAACTGGCCTAGACACGCATCAGCTACAGAGATTCGGAGCTTCTTGGGATTGGCAGGCTACTATCATCGGTTCGTGGAGGGGTTCTCATCTATTGCAGCCCCGATGATCAGGTTGACCCAGAAGGGTGCCCAGTTCAGATGGTCGGATGAGTGTAAGGCGAGCTTTCAGAAGCTCAAGACAGCTCTGACTACGGCACCAGTATTGGTTTTACCCACAGGTTCAGGGCCTTATACAGTCTATTGTGATGTTTCTCGTATTGAGCTTGGTGCAGTGTTGATGCAGGATGGCAAGGTCATTGCCTATGCTTCGAGGCAGTTGAAGATTCATGAGAAGAACTATCCAGTGCATGATTTAGAGTTGGCAGCCATTGTTCACGCATTGAAGATTTGGAGGCACTATCTATATGGCGTGGCATGTGAGGTGTTCACTGATCACAAGAGTCTTCAGTACTTGTTCAAGCAAAAGGAGTTGAATTTGAGGCTGCAGGGTCGAGTTTGTGTGCCTATTGTGGATGGACTTGGAGAGTTGATTTTAGAGGAGGCCCATGGTTCCCGGTACTCTATTCATCCGGGCGCCGCGAAGATGTATCGGGATTTGAGGCAGCATTATTGTTGGCGAAGAATGAAGAAGGATATCGTAGCATATGTGGCTCGTTGTTTGAGTTGTCAGCATGTTAAGTATGAGCATGAGAGGCCTGGTGGTGTATTCTAGAGGATTGATCTTCCTGAGTGGAGGTGAGAGCGGATTACTATGGATTTTGTTACTGGACTTCCGCTAACTCAGAAAAAGTTCGATGCGGTATGGGTTATTGTTGATAGGTTGACCAAGTCAGCGCATTTCATTCCTGTGACAGTCTCCTATTCTTCTGAGAGATTAGCTGAGATTTATATCCAGGAGATTGTTCGCCTTGATGGTGTGCCGGCATCTATCATTTCGGACCGGGGTACGCAGTTTACCTCGCGCTTCTGGAGAGCAGTTCAACGAGAGTTGGGCACACGGGTTGAGTTGAGCACAGCATTTCATCCCCAGACGGACGGTCAGTCTGAGCGGACTATTCAGATTCTAGAGGATATGCTTCGAGCTTGTGTTATTGACTTTGGAGGTTCGTGGGATCAGTTCTTGCCTTTAGCAGAGTTTTCCTACAACAACAGCTACTAGTCGAGCATCCAGATGGCTCCTTATGAGGATTTATATGGTAGGCGGTATCGGTCTCCGGTTGGATGGTTGAGCCGGGAGAGGCTCGGTTGTTGGGTTCAGATTTGGTTCATGAGGCCTTGGACAAGGTCAAGATCATTCAGGATAGGCTTCGTTCAGCTCAGTCTAGGCAAAAAAAAAAAAAAAGAGCTACGCGGATCATAAGGTTCGAGATATATCTTTCATGGTTGGTGAGCGGGTATTGCTCCGAGTGTCGCCTATGAAGGGCGTGATGAGATTTGGGAAAAAGGGAAAGCTTAGCCCTAGGTCCATTGGTCCGTTTGAGATTCTTGATCGAATGGGAGAGGTGGCTTATAGATTTGCATTGCCGCCAAGCTTATCAGCGTGCATCCAGTTTTTCATGTATCCATGCTTCGGAGGTATCACGGCGATCTAGCCCACGTGTTAGATTTCAGTACTGTCCTGTTGGACAAGGACTTATCGTATGAGGAGGAGCCGGTAGCTATTCTAGACCGGCAGGTCCGTCGATTGAGATTCAAGAGTTTCCCTTCGGTTTGTGTTCAGTGGAGAGGTCAGCCTCCTGAGGCATCAACCTGGGAGTCCGAGTTCGATATACGGAGCCGTTATCCTCATCTTTTCCCCGACTAAGGTACTTCTTTCTTTTGTTCGTTCGAGGACGAACGATTGTTTTAGAGGTGGAGAATGTGACGACCCAAAGGGTCATCACCTGTTTTCTTACTCATTCCATGCTTGCGAGGCCTTGAAAACATCATTTAGGGTAGCCGGAAAGCTTAAATATGTATTCTGTGAGAAAAATGCTAATTTTTTATATTAATATGAATAAATTTGACTTCGGTCAACATTTTGGGTAAACGGACCCAGACCCGTGATTTGACGGTCCCGGAGGGTCCGTAGGAAAATATGGGTCTTGTGCGTATGCCCGGAATCGAATTCCGAGGTCCCAGCCCGAGAAATGCATTTTTGTGTGAAATTGTCTTCTGGAAATAATTAAGGAAAATGAAAATAAAATTTGATTAAAAGACTATCGTATCGGGCCCGTATTTTGGTTCCGGTGCCCGGTACAAGTCTTATATGTGGTTTAAGCGCTTTCTGTAAAGTTTGGTTGAAATCGGACGTCGTTTGACGTGTTTCGGACTATAAGTTCTAAATTTGAAAGTTTATGAAGTTTGAATAAAAACTATTGATTTTGAGGTTTGATTCATTGTTTTGCATGTTATTTTGGCGATCTGATCGCACGATTATGTTCGTAGGGTGTCGTTGAGTTAGTGTATGCGTTTGGTTAGGAGCCCCGAGGGCTCGGGAGTGTTTCAGAGGTGTTTCCGGGGTGGTTTTGGACTTAGCAAAATTGCAGAAAATCTGCAACAGGTGCACATACCTTTTCTTCTTCGCGTTCGCACCCTCTATCTCGCATTCGCGTTGCCTTAGCCCCCCCCTCTCCTTCTACGCGTTCGCGAACAAGCTCACGGGTTTGCGAAGCCCCAGATTTTCCTCCTACGCGTTCGCATACAATACCTCGCGGTCGCGTAAGCCAGATCTTGGACCCCCAGTATTTTCCTCTTCACGTTCGCACTCGTCCTCTCGCGAACGCGATGGCTTGTCAGCTCCTACCCTTCGCGAAAGCGACCCTCCTTTTGCAAGGCAATTTTGCCCAGTTATATTTTTAAGTTTCAGAACAGTGTGGTCGCGAAATTTTCATAAAAACACCCGAGTTTCTTCTTCTCCAAGGTCCTTAGGATTCCATTGAAGCTTCCTTTCATGAAGACATCTTGGGTTAGTAAATCCCAACTCGTTTTCTTCATTTTCCATCATTATTTATTGAATTCCTAAGCTTAAATCATGTAATTTAGGGTACAAATTGGGGGAAATGGGTAGAACTAGGGCTTTTTACTTATTCTTGATTTAGACCTCGTTTTGGGGTCGAATTTGAGAATAAATTATATATTCGGGCTCGTGGGTGAATGGGGGATTTGATTTTGATCCGAACCTCGTATTTTGACCAAGCGGGCTCGGGGGCGATTTTGGGATTTTTGGGAAGAAAGCTTGGAAACCTATAATTAGACATTGGGTTTGATTTGTTTAGCATATATTGATATTATGAAGTTACTATTGTATAGATTTGATTGAGTTGGAGCCGAATTCGAGAGGGAAAGCGGTCGTTATGGATTGATTTGGCCGTGGAAGTTGAGGTAAGTGTTTGGTTTAACCCTAGCTTGAGGGAATCGGAGTTGAGTCTTAATTGTAACTTGTTAATTGTCGAGTACGATGTATAGGCATGGTGACGAGTATCTATACAATAGTGTCTAGCATGACTGTGAGTCCTTATTTTGTGAATAGATTGGTTGTTGTTATGCCTTCCATGCTAAATTGATGACTTCTATATGTTGTAAAGACCTTGTGAAAGAAATTGTGATCTTTGATCTTCGTGGAGTGTTGTTTGAGTTGAAATACAAATTGTGAAGGTATAAGAGATAAGTAAATCCTTGGAGCATTGGCTCGAGTGGTAATGTGAACTATGTGATAAAAGTGAAAGAAAGAGAAAGAGTTATTGAATATTTTCCCTCGCCGGGACGTTGAGATTATTGATGTTGTACCCTGGCAGGGATTCAATTGTTTTATTGTGTTCCCTTGCCGGGATTCCTATTATTATTTGTTTATTCCCTTGCCCTTGTTTGTGATTGTTGCTTGGTGAGGATGAGAGTAAAAGCACGAAGGGTGATGCCGTGCATTTGTCTTTGGTTTTCCTGATTTCTTTGCTGATAATTGAGTTATGTTGTCCTTTACGTCTATTTATTGGTTTCTTGTTGTTATCAGTTCAAGTGCATTACTTGTCTTATTCCATTATTTCTGTGATTCTTTACGTTGACATTCCCCTTTATCGTGTTACTTGTTATTATTGCACCAAGGTGTCCTTGCGCAACGTTGTGTCTTGAATTTATGCCTTAATTGCTACATGATTATGTGACCTAATTGCTATGTGATATTCAACATATAAATTACTAAATTGCTAAATTGCCCCCTTGTAATCCATTATTAATTGCTACTTGTCATTATTTGTTTTCCTTAGTAAATCATAAATTTTGTGTACTTGTTGTCTTATGAACTCGTATTAATTGTTGCGTTTGTTAGAGTAAATTTTCCTTTAGAGGGACTGTTGATTTATTGAAATGGGAGCGGGTGGTACGCCTACCATAAATGATATTGAAATGGGAGCGAGTGATACGCCTACCACAAATGATATTGAAATGGGAGCGAGTGGTACGCCTACCACAAAAGATATATTGAAATGGGAGCGAGTGGTACGCCTACCACGAATGATATTGAAATGGGAGCGAGTGGTACGCCTACCACGAGTGATATTGTAATGGGAGCGGGTGGTACGCCTACCACGAGATATTGAGAAATGGGATCGGGTTGCACGCCTGCAACAAGACGAGTTGAATATGAAAGTTGTCTATCTTTTCATTTTTGTTAGAAGCTAAACTGTAGATGTACGTACCATTATTCCTGATATTTTGTTTCTATCGGTTACCCCTGAAGCATGCTCCATTCCCCAGCTTAAATTATTATTTTCTTGCTTTTTTTCCGTTGTTCTTGTATATATATATATATCTGCACAGGTTTATCTAGAGTCTGGTCCTAGCCTCGTCACTACTTCGCCGGGGTTAGGCTAGACACTTACCAGCACATGAGGCCGGTTGTGCTGATACTACACTCTGTGCTATTTTGCACAGATCCCAGGCTTCAGACAACAAAATCAATAGAGTGGGGAACAAGCTTCCAGTCCAGCGAGATCCGAGGTAGCCTTGCAGGCGTTCGCAGGCCTTGGCGTCTCCTTTCATCTATATTCCTGTTTCTTTCATGTATTTCTGGAGACAGTGTCGAGTTATTTCTTTCAGACCTTTATGTGCAGTACTCTTAGACCATATGTGAAACTGTGACACCAATCTTGGGTAGAGGCTTTGTTGAGATTTTCCGCATGTTTATTCAGTTTTCTACAACATTGAGACTTCCGCTTAGTATTTAATTTCGTTGTTTTTGTATCATTGCCGATAATTATTAAAAGAAATTATGTTGTTAATGAATAAGTGACTAAATTTGGCTTGCCTAGCTCCCATTAGTAGGCGCCATCACGACTCCCGAGGGTAGGAAATCCGGGTCGTGACAATACCAAATATACAAGAACAGTCTCTCTGCTCTCTAACGCATTATCTTGAGTTCATTAATTCATTTATTGCTTGCATTCATTGTGTTCTGTCTATTGTTTTTCGTTTATTGCTTATTATTGGCCATAAAGAGCCGTCATTGATTTTGTTATAACTGTTATTCATCCATCGACTACCCTCGATAGCTCCCAACCGAGCACTTGACTCGACCCCGAGGCCCCCGAATAGGCAAGCTCGAGGCCCCGACCGGCAGTTATTCGGTTTGATCAACATCTCGTTTTTAAGCTCTTATTTCGCTTCTAAGTCTTTCACATAGCATCAACTGCTTAACAACTAGCATAAAAATAGATCACGTATTTTTAGAACCTCACATAATCAAATTTTATTATTATTACCATTTTGCGGTAAAACCTTCTGATTGGCTAATATATTGGAAAATAAAAAGAGAAAAGATATGAGATATTTTCCATGTGATACATATGTAGAACTTCGTTTAATGTTCAACTTGCCAGATGAATGTAGGCACAAAGTTTCTTTACATTTATGAAGTGGTAATATATGTCAAGGTTTATACAAGTTACCAGAGGCGGTAATATATATGTTCTGGTTTCAAGCAAATTTTAAAAAATCCTGCAGCATATATAGTAGGAATCCTCGCAATATTTAACTTTGATGGGATTCAACATTGACTTGTGAAAGGTAGCCAAATCCTTTTCTAGTTCAAACATCGAAGTTCTAATTTCTATTGGGAAATCTGAGGGATACCTTTTGTTTTTTGGATATATACTTTCGAACATACACAAATTAGTTTTTCTTTTCAACCAATCGTGCAATTTTTTTTAATGAATTGTAAATCAGAATTATTCAAACAAATCCGAATTATTCTGTTAGTTTTTTGGTTTTAGAAGGTTTTATTCGAACATGTACTATTCCAATTGTGTCCTTTCCTTTTGAGTTGTATTTAATGTTTAAAGGCTATTGTGGTCTGTCACAGCCACAAATTCCACTAAGTGTCGTGATGGCGCCGGACGTCACTATCAGGCAAGCCAACACCAAGAAGTTAATTAAATTTCCATTTTAGTATTTATTGAAATCATTTCCTTTATGCATTAAACAAATAATAATGAAATTCACTGAAATAACATAATGTCTTTAGCAAACTTAATATTGAACAATCCCTTAATCATCCCAGAGCCCGGTGTCACAAGTGCATGAGCTATTTCTAGGAAATCAAACAAAGTACAATAACTGTCCGGAATACAAATTGGACAAAGGGTAAATACTATACACTTAAAGGGACTATGTCGGTTGCGGGTCGCCTCGAGAGATGCAGCTCACCTAAGACCCCGTATAATCCATGCCGCTACACCTATTAGGTCGCTAGAAGTACATGTGCCTGTGCAACAAAAATGCACAGCAAGTGTAGCATGAGTACAAAAATAACGTGTACACAGTAAGTATCCCGTCTGATCTCGAAGAATTAGAGACAAGAGGTCAACTTTGACACTAACTAGTAGTCCAATAATAATATACCAACAATATAGTAAACCGAGGATTTTCATACCAACAATCTACATAAATTCGCAACTCCACTTGAAAAGTTGACAAAATCGCCCTCGGGCCCACGTGCCCGGATTTCGAAATTTTTCAATGATAAAGTTTACCCATAACTTCACGAGCTCAAATATATAATTTACTCTCAATTTCTTGTCCAAAATCGTGGTCAAAATCCAAGAACACAAATTTTCTAGGTTTTCCTCAAACTCCCAAATTTCTACCAATTTTCATGCTAAAGTCTATACATCATCAATGTATTTAATTCAAGATAGGTGGGGATAGCTTACCTTGTCATTGATGATGAAAACCCCACTAGAACCTCTCCAAAAATCGTCCAAACAAGAGTGAATGGAAGAAAATGGGCCAAACTCCCGATTTAAAGAACCTCACTGCTTCCAGCATTTCCGCACATGCGGTGCATAGGCCGCTTCTGCAGCGCATGTGCTGTTTCTGCGGTCCCGGGCTCAAGTCCAAATTCTGCTTCTGCGATCTCCTCAGCGCATATGCACACTCGCATCCGCGGGTAAATTTCTTATATTAACTGTCTCGTCTTTCTTTATATTGTTGATGTTGTCAAGAGAGGTATTAAATTAATTGGCTTGCCTAGCTCATATTAATAAGCGCCATCACGACTCCCGAAGGTAGAAAATCCGGGTCGTGACAAGTTGGTATCAGAGCACTAGGTTACATAGGTCTCGCTACTCACGGACAAACTTAGTAGAGTCTGAGGGATCAGTACAGTGACGTCTGTATTTATCCCCTAGAGGCTACGAAGTTAGGAAAATTTCACTTTTGTTCCTTCTTTTCGTGCGATTCTGTTTCTCAAATACTGATTTTCTTTCTACTCTGTTCTTTTGCAGATGGCGAGAACACGTGCTTCCTCTTCTATCGCGCAGCAGCCCGAGCCCCTAGAAGTAGTTCCTACGAGGGGCAGAGGGCGAGGCCGAGGCCGTGCCAGAGGCCGAGGCAGGGGCAGAGCTCAGCCCCGAGCAGCAGTCCTAGAGGTGGAGCCTCATGCTGATTATGATGAGGAGGTTCCAGCCCCAGCAGCTCCGGTGGGCCCAGCTCAGGTCCCAGAGGGGTTCATAGCCACCTAGTTCTTCAGGACGCTCTGGTCATATTGGTAGGCTTTGTGGAGAGCGTCACTAGAGCGGGTTTGCTTCCAGTAGCACCAGCCACTTCTCAGGCTGGATGAGCAGTTCAGACTCCTGCTACATGTACTCTGGAGCAGGTAGATCCCCAGGGTCAGGTTCCAGTGGTTCAGCCAGCTGTGGCAGTTCAGCCAGGTATTGTGACTCAGGCCGGCAATGGAGCGGCTATGTCCTCAGATGCTTTGTGGAGGCTTGATAGGTTCTTCAAGCTCTTCACCACCACATTCAGCGGTACTTCTTCAGAGGATCCACGGGATTTCTTATTTAGCTATCATGAGATCCTTCGAACTATGGGTATTGTGGAGACCAATGGGGTCGACTTCGCCACTTTTCGACTAGCAGGATCCGCCAATACTTTGTGGAGGGACTATTGTTTATCCAGACCAGCAGGGTCGCCATCATTGACTTGGGACCAGTTTGCAGAGTTGTTTTTGGAGAAGTTTCTCCCAGTTACTCAGCGAGAGGCTCTTCGCAGGCAGTTCAAGTCGCCTCCAGTAGGGCTCTATGACAGTAACCCAGTATGAGAATCGATTCATTGATCTAGCACGCCATGCTATTGTTATACTCCCCACCGAGAGAGAGAGGGTGCGGAGGTTTATTGATGGGTTGATTCAGCCGATCCATCTCCAGATGGCTATGGGAGCCGGGAGTGAGATTTCTTTTCAGGAGGCGGCCAATGCGGCCCGCAGAGTTGATATGGCTCTTGCACGAGGAGGTGGTCATGGGTCAGATAAGAGGCCCCGTCATGCAGGTAGATTTAGTGGTACCTAGTCTGGTGGTGGGGATTCTTATGGTAGAGGCTATCCTCCGAGGCCCTTTCAATCAGCCCTACGGGTCTCATATGGTACTTCAGGTGGTCGTGGCTCTCAGCCGCAGTCTTCTGACAAGCAACTTTTCAGTTCACCATCAGCACCTATCAGCGCACCACCACTCCATTATTCTTAGCAGCCGAGGGCTTGTTACACGTGTGGCGACACGAGACATATTGCCAGGTATTTCCCTCGAGCTTCTGACAGCTCTCAACAGTAGGGTCCTCGTCCTATGATTCAGGCATCAAGTGATCCGCAGGCCGCCCAGCCAGCTAGAGGCGGGGGTAGAGGCCATAAAGGTGGAGGTAGAGATCATAGAGGTGGAGCTCAGACCGCCAGAGGTAGAGGCCAGCCAGCAGCCGATCGTCCCAGAGATATGGTTCCGGGAGGTGGGGCCCAGCCCCGGTGTTATGCTCTTCCAGCCAGGCCAGAGGCTGAGTCTTCAGATGCTGTCATTACAGGTACTATTTTTGTCTGTGATAGGGATGCTTCAGTGCTATTTGACCCTGGGTCTACGTATTCATATGTGTCGTCCTATTTTTCACCCTACCTGGTTATGCCTAGTGATGCTTTGGGTATTCCTGTTTATGTATCTACACCGGTGGGGATTCTATAGTGGTCAACCGAGTTTATCATTCCTGTGTGGTAGTGTTTGAGGGTCTTGAGACTTGTGTTGATTTATTTCTCTTAGACATGGTGGATTTGGATGTTATATTAGGGATGGATTGGTTGTCCCTGTATCATGCTATCTTGGATTGTCACGCCAACACCGTGACCTTGGCTTTGCCAGATTTGCCCCGATTGGAGTGGAGAGGGACCCCAGTCATGCCACCCGCAGTGTTATTTCATATGTGAAGGCTCGACGCATGGTCGAGAAGGGTGTTTAGCTTATCTAGCGTATGTTCGCGATTCCAGCGCATAGGTCCTCCTATTGATTCTGTTTCCTATTGTTCGGGAGTTCCCCGAGGTTTTCCCTTCAGACCTGCCGGGTTATGCCGCCCGACAGGGATATTGATTTCTGTATTGATCTGGCTCCGGGCACCCAGCCTATTTCCATTCCGCCGTATCGCATGGCCTCGCCAGAGTTGAAAGAGTTAAAGGATCAGTTGCAGGACTTGTTGGAGAAGGGTTTCATTAGACCCTGTGTTTCTCCTTGCGTGCGCCGGTGTTATTTGTGAAGAAAAAGGATGGTTCGATGAGGATTACATTGATTACCGGTAATTGAACAAAGTGCGATTAAGAACAAAGTATCCACTACCGAGGATTGATGATTTGTTCGACCAGCTTCAGGGTGCAAAGGTGTTTTTAAAGATAGACTTGAGATCTGGCTACCACCAGCTGAGGATTAGGGCGTCTGATATCCCTAAGACAGCATCCGCACTCGGTATGGGCATTATGAGTTTTTGGTTATGTCATTTGGGTGACCAATGCCCCAGCAGCATTTATTAGAGTTTATGAACCGAGTTTCAGGCCTTATTTGACTTATTCGTGATAGTCTTTATTGATGATATTCTGGTGTACTCCCGCAGCCAGGAGGAGCACGAGCAGCACCTTAGAGTGGTTCTTCAGACTCTGAAGGATAGTCAGTTGTATGCTAAGTTCTCGAAGTGCGATTCTGGTTGAGTTCGGTGCATTTCTGGGTCACGTCGTATCAGCAGAGGGTATTCAGGTAGACCCGAAGAAGATTGAGGCAGTCAAGAACTCGCCTCGACCAGCATCAGCTATCGAGGTTCGGAGTTTCTTGGGGTTAGCAGGTTATTACCGTCGGTTCGTAGAGGGATTTTCATATATTGCAGCCCCGATGACCAGATTGGACCCAGAAGGGGGCCCGCGTTCAGATGGTCATATAGTGTGAGGCGAGCTTTCAAAAGCTCAATATAGCTCTTGACTTCGGCACCGATATTGGTTTTGCCCACAGGCTCAGGGCCTTATTATAGTTTATTATGATGCTTCCCGTATTGGGCTCGGTGCGGTATTGATGCAGGATGGCAGAGTCATTGCTTATGCTTCGAGGCAGTTGAAGATCTACGAGAAGAATTATCCGGTTCATGATCTAGAGTTGGCAGCCATTGTTCATGCTTTGAAGATTTGGAGGCATTACCTATATGGTGTGACGTGTGAGTGTTACACTGATCACAAGAGTCTTCAGTACTTATTCAAGCAGAAGGAGTTAAACTTGAGGCAGAGGAGGTGGTTGGAGTTATTGAAAGATTATAATGTTACTATTTTGTATCACCCGGGGAGAGCCAATGTGGTGGCCGATGCATTGAGTAGGAAGTCCGCCAGCATGGTAGTCTTGCTTATATTCCGGTCATCCAGAGACCGCTTGCTTGGATATTCAGGATTTGGCACATCGATTTGTGAGGTTGGACATTTCTGAGCCTAGCAGAGTGTTTGCTTGCACGGTCGCTCGTTCTTCATTATTGGAGCATATCCGAGATCGACAGTTTGATGATCCCCATTTGTGTGTCCTGAGAGACACGGTGCAGCGTGGAGGTGCACGAAGGTGACCTTAGATGATGATGGTGTTTTGAGATTGCAGGGGAGAGTTTGTGTGCCCAATGTCGATGGGATTCGAGAGTTGATCTTAGCGGAGGCCCATAGTTCTCGGTATTCTATTCACCCGGGCGCCGCGAAGATGTATCAGGACTTGCAGCAGCATTATTGGTGGCGTAGGATGAAGAAAGATATTGTTGCATATGTGGCTCGATGTTTGAACTGTCAGCAGGTTAAGTATGAGCATCAGAGGCCTGGTGGTTTGTTTCAAAAGGATTGAGCTTCCCGAGTGGAAGTGGGAGAGGATTACCATGGATTTCGTTACTGGACTTTCGTTGACTCGGAGAAGATCGATGCGATATGATTTATTGTTGATAGGCTGACCAAGTCAGCACATTTCATTCCTGTGGTAGTCTCCTATTCATCCGAGAGGTTAGCTGAGATCTATATCCGGGAGATTGTTCGCTTCATGGTGTGCCGGTATCTATCATTTCGGACAGGGGTACGCAGTTTACCTCGCGTTTTTGGGGTGCAGTTCAGTGAGAGTTGGGCACACGGGTTGAGTTGAGCACAGCGTTTCATCCTTAGACGGACGGTCAGTCCAAGCGGACTATTCAGATTTTGAAGATATGCTCCGAGCCTGTGTCATTGATTTTGGAGGCTCGTGGGACCAGTTTTTGCCTTTAGCAGAGATCGCCTACAACAACGACTTCCAGCATCCAGATGGCTCCATATGAGGCATTGTATGGTAGGCGATGTCGGTCTCCAGTTGGATGGTTGACGCGCGGGAGAAACTCGGTTATTGGGTACAGATTTAGTTTAGGAGGCCTTGGATAAGGTCAAGATCATTCAGGACAGGCTTCATTCGGCTCAGTCGCGGCAAAAGAGTTATGCGGATCGTAAGGTTCGGGATGTAGCTTTCATGGTTGGTGAGCGGGTCTTGCTCCGAGTGTCGCCTATGAAGGGCGTGATGAGATTTGGGAAGAAGGGCAAGCTTAGCCCCAGGTTCATTGGTCCATTGGGATTCTCGATCGCGTGGGAGAGGTGGCTTATAGGCTTGCCTTGCCGCTAGCTTGTCGGTCGTGCATCCAGTGTTTCATGTGTCCATGCTTCGGAGGTATCACGGCGATCCAGCTCACGTATTAGATTTCAGCACTGTCCAGTTGGACAAGGATCTGCCTTATGAGGAGGAGCTGACCGGCAGATTCGACAGTTGAGGTCAAAGAGTTTTCCTTCAGTGCGTGTCCAATGGAGAGGTCAGCCTCCTGAGGCATCGACCTGGGAGTCCGAGTCTGATATGCGGAGCCGTTATCCTCATCTATTTCCCGACTCAGGTACTTCTTCTTTTGTCCGTGTTCGAGGCTTGAAAACCTCATTTTTACTTGCCTCGATTGTGCGTGCACAGTCCGCGCATACGCGAAAGCTTAAATATGAATTCTGTGTAAAAATTGATGAATTTTGATATTAATATGATTAAAGTTGACTTTGGTCAACATTTTGGGTAAACGGACCCGGACCCATGATTTGACGGTCCCGGATGGTCCGTAGAAAAATATGGGACTCGGGCGTATGCCCGGAATCAAAATCCGAGGTCCCGAGCCCGAGAAATGAAGTTTTAAAAGAAATTGTTTTTCTGGAATTAATATGGAAATTTGAAATGAAAATGGATTAGAAAGTATTGGTATCGGGCCCATATTTTAGTTCCGGAGCCCGGTACAGGTTTTATATATGGTTTAAGATGAATCTGTGTAATTTGGTCGAAATCGAACGTCGTTTGATGTGTTTCGGACCTAAATATCAAAAGTTGGAAATTTAACAAGTTTGAAGAAAAAGTGATGATTTTGAGGTTTGATTCCTCATTCTTGATGATATGTTGGTGATTTGATCGCACGGTTAAGTTCGTATGAGGTTGTTGAGTTAGTGTGGGTGTTTGGTTAGGGGCCCCGAGGGCTCGTGAGTGATTCGGAGGTGGTTCGGGGTGTTTTGTACTTAGGAAAAAGGATCAAATTTTTCTGCAATTTTCGCACAGGCTTTTGTTCTTCGCGATCGCAGCCTTCGGCTCGCATTCGTACTGCCTGTGGAGCTCCCCTCCTTCGCGTTCGCGGTACGCTTCCCGCGTTCGCGTAGTTCCAATAACCCCTTCAATGCGTTCGCGTATTACCCCCTCGCGTTCGCATAGGCCAATCCCTGGACACCCCCCCCCCCCCCCCCGAGCTTCCTTCTTTGCGTTCGCATCATACCCATCGCGAACGCGATGCTTCCCAGCCTCCCTTCTTCGCGAACACGACACCCCTATCGCGAACGCATAGAGTAAATCGCCCAGTGATTTTTTAAAACATTACCAGTAGATACGGGTTTCACTAAATTTTCACACGAGCTCTCTTCATCCCCAAGCTCTAGGACTCCATTGAAGCCCCCATTCTTCAAGACCATTTGGGTAAGTAATTTTCCACTCATTTCCTTCATATTCCTTCATTATTTAATGAGTTTCTAAGCCTAAATCATGTAATCTAGGGTTGGAATTGGGGGAAAAGGGTAGAATTAGGGCTTTTCGATTTTCTTTGATTTAGACCTCGTTTTGGGTCGAATTTGAATACAAATTGTATATCCGAGCTCATGGGGGAATGGGTAACATGGAATTGGTTCGAACCTCGGGTTTTGACCAAGCGGGCCCGAGGTCGATTTTTGGATTTTGGGAAGAAATTTTAGAAATCTATATTTAGGCTTTGGGTTTCGTTTGTTTAGCTATTATTGATATTATAATGTCATTATTTCATAGATTTGACTGAGTTGGAGCCGAATTCGAGGGGTAAAGCTATATTAGAGGCTTGAGTTGAGTTTGGAGCATTCGAGGTAAGTGTTTGATCTAACTTTGGCTTGAGGAATAGGATTAGAGTATTATTTGCTAATAGCTAAATGTGGAGTATGGTGTATAGGCATGGTGACGAGTATCTATACACTGGTGTCTAGCATGACCGTGAGTCCTTATTTGTGCTTATTTGGGATTCTATAGTGACTCTTCCTTGTTTAATTGATGGTTGCTATATAATGTGAACAGTATGAATAGGAAATATGACTTGTGAACTCCTTGGAGCGTTGGCTCGAATTATGACTTGGTTAGGAAGTAAGAAATGAACGAAGAGAGAAGATGTAATTATTCCCTAGCCGGGACGTGTAATTATTGTCGTTGCTCCCTTGCCGAACTAGTTGTTTACTTGTATTCTCCTCGCCGGGATGTTGAATTGATCTTGTTCCTGTCGGGAAACCATATATACATTATGAGAAGGGATCGTGTGGCACGCCGACCACTTATATATTATGAAATGGGATCGTGTGGCACGCCGACCACGTATTCTGTGTTAGAAGAGATTAGTTGTAGTTTTCCTTATTTATTCCTACCGTTCCATTTTATCTGTTATCCCCAAAAGCATGTTCCCCTCCCAGTCTTAATTATTACTTTCCGTTGTTATTTTTGTAGTGTTTGTATATATATATATATATATATATATATATATATATATATATATATATATATATATATATCTGCACAGGTTGATTGGTAGTCTTGTCTAGCCTCGTCAGTACTTCGCCGGGGTTAGGCCAGGCACTTACCAGCACATGGGGTCGGTTGTGCTGATTCTACACTCTGTGCATCTTTTTGCACAGATCACAGTACCGAAGCAGGAGCTTTTGGACAGCAGTAGGAGCATTGGGAGCTGACTTCAGTCCAGAGATTCCCGAGGTAGCCTTGCTGACGTCCGCATGGCCCGGAGTCTCTCTTATCCTTGTTTTTCGTTTGATTTCCTTTGTATCGGATCAGAAAGTATTGTGTTTTATTCAGACTTTGTATTTAGCATTCTGTAGAAGTTCGTGAGTTAGTGACACCAGATCTGGGTAGAGATGTATTTGAGCTTCCGCACTTGGTTTCAGTTATTTATGTTTTGAGACTTCCGCTTTTATATTAATTGTCTCGTATTTCTTTATATTATTGATGTTGTCAAGAGAGGTATTAAATTAATTGGCTTGCCTACCTCCTATTAGTAGGCGCCATCACGACTCCCAAAGGTGGAAAATCCCGGTCGTGACATTTTGGGTCCTAGACTACCCGGACCTAAGCATAATAGTAGCTACGCATGGACTCTTGTCACCTTGTGCATACGTAGCCCCCACAAATAGAAGCACATAACCAGTTAATTCACCTATGGGGTCAGTTTCCTCTTACAAGGTTAGAAAGGAAACTCACCTCGCTTCGTAGTTCCATAACCGGCACTCCACGCCTTTTCGATGACTCAAATCGATGCCAACGCTCCAAAAACTAGCCAAATGATGGGCAAACAATTGAAAATATACCCTAATACTTATAACAATTCAATTTACATAAATTCCCAACTCCACTTGAAAGGATGACAAAATCGTCTTCGGGCCAACGTGCCCGAATTTTGAAATTTTCGAAGATAAAGTTTACCCATAACCTCACGAGCTCAAATATATAATTTACTCTCAATTTCTTGTCCAAAATCGTGGTCAAAATCCAAGAATACAAATTTTCTAGGTTTCCTCAAATCCCAAATTTCTATCAATTTTCATGCTAAAGTCCATACATAATCAATATATTTAGCTCAAGATAGGTAGGGATAGCTTACCTTGTCATTGATGATGAAAAGCCCCACTTGAAGCTCTCATAAAATCGTCCAAACAAGAGTAAATGAAAGAAAATAGGCCAAACTCCCGATTTAAAGAACCTCACTGCCTCAAGCATTTCTGCACCTGCGCTGCATAGGCCGCTTCTGCGGCCCCGATTCTGCGGCTCATGTGCCGCTTTGGCGGTCCTAGGCTCAAGTTCGAATTTCGCTTCTGCAGTTTCCTCAGCGTAGATGCGCACCCGCATCTGCGGGTAAATTCTGCGGCCCAGGATGTCTTTCTCATTCTCGCACCGGCGAAGCTCTACCGCATCTGCGTCCCCGCAGGTGCGGACATCCCTTCGCACCTGCGGTCACTGCCCTTCTTCGCCCAAACCGCTCCTGCGACCATTTCCTCGCTTCTACGATCACGCACCTGCGGCCAAACTTGCGCAGGTGCGATTACACCAGAACTGGTGCACTTCAGCCATTCCTTATGTTCCATTTTTGATCCGTTAACCACCCGGATTCCTCCCGACGCCCCTGGGATCCCTTCCAATAACACTAACCAGTCCCCAAACATAATGCGGACCTCCTCGAGGCCTCAAATCACATCAAACAACGTTAAAATCACAAATCACACCCATTTCTAACTTGATGAACTTTAGTTTTTCGAACATCTTCATTCAATACCGAAACCTATCAAATCACCTCCGATTGACTTCAAAGTTTGCACACAAGTCATATTCGATATTGCGGACCTACTCCAACTTCCGGAATCGGAATCCGATCCCGATATAAAAAAGTCCACCTCCGGTCAAATTTCTCAAAAACCTTCAAATTTCTAACTTTCGCCAAATTTCCAAAATGACCTACGGACCTCCAAATTCACTTCCAATCGTGCTCCCACTACCAGAATTACCATACGGAACTATTCCCAGAATTTGAATCCCAAGCGGACATCGATATCACTGAAATGCACTTCAACCCAAACTTATGAAATTCTTTCAAAAATGCTAACTTGCACAATGGGTGCCGAAACGTTCCCGGGTCATCCAAAACCCGATACTGACATACGCCTAAGTCCAAAATTACCATACGAACCTGCTAGAACCTTCAAATCCTATTCCGAGGTCGTTTACTCAAAAATCCAATCCTTGTCAATCCTTCCCACTTAAAGCTTCCGAAATGCGAATTCTCTTTCCAAATCAACTCTGAACATCCCAGAACTCAATTCCGACCATGAGTACAAGTCATAATACCGGATGTGAAGCTGCTCATGGCCTAAAACTGCCGAACGATGAGCTAGAGCTCAAAACGACCGGTCGGGCCATTACATTATCTATCAATAGTATATTCATGCTTTTTTTTCAAGGTTAGACCATATTTCTCATTAAAAGACCATATTCCTTTACTACTAATTTTCGAGTATCTTTGTTTGCCATAAGACATCCAGGCGGGGATTGTCCATATCTTTGTTAGAGGAGTTTAGCTTCCTCCGAATAACTTTACTTCCTTGAAAGTTCCAAAGGCTATTTTGACTTCTTAATTTTGTTTCACCATCTATATTCTCATAAGTTCTCCAAACCTGTTTGAATATTCGTAGTAGGAAAGTACATGGAACTTCAATGAAGGAGAAGAAGATTGATGACTGAATCATAACAAACAATTGCACTCTCTTAGTTGAAGCAAAAAGAAAGCCCGTAGGATTATGCAGAATGAAAGAAAACAAATTTCCTGTTCTTAGTAATGGGAATGATATAAAGTGGCCAGCAACCGGGGAATATTGTCACGATCCGGAATTTCCACCATCGGGACCGTAGTGACGCCTAACATTTGCATTCGCTAGACAAGCCAACGTTAGAGTTTTATTCACCTTTTTCCTTTACATTCCATAGATTGAAGTTAACAAAATTAAGTCAAGTTGAAATAAATGCGGAAATATGTAATTAACCTCTCATCTATATACTATTCACAATACCATAATTGTTACTACCCAGAAACTGGTGCCACAATCCATGAACATACTATGAATATCTACAAATATTGATCTAAAAGAAATTACATCTGTCGCGAAAGAAAAGAAAACAAGAATGTAGAAACATAGGAGGGGACGCCAGCAGGACTACCTTGGGTCTCCTAGATGAAATGTCTGCAATCGACCTCTCGATCAGCTACTACCAGCTCCAAAATCTGCACCGGAAGTGTAGAGTGCAGTATCAGTACAACCGACCCCATATACTGGTAGTGCCGATCCTAACCTCGACGAGGTAGTGACGAGGCTACGGCGGGGCAGTTACAATATAACCTGTATTCGATGCATAATAAAACATAAAGAAGAACAGAACAAATAAATAGTAACTTGCAAGGAAAGAATACAGAAATTAGGTATCTCATCAATAACCAGCTATAACCAATCCTTAAATGTAAAGCCAAATTACAGAATAATTTGCACAGTAGAAGAAAGGTACATAAACACATAAACTGATGCGGCGCGCATCCCGATCCCACCATATAATAAATATAAATATGAATATACACCCTTGTTACTCCATTTCAATCCACCCTTATTCCTCCTGTTGCGGCACGCAACCCGATCCCACCGTATAATAGTAATCTACCCTTATTTCTCCTCAACATACCACCCTTATTACTCCTGTTGCGGCGTGCAACCCGATCCCACCAGACAATAGCATTTCACCCTTATTCCTCCTCAATATATCACCCTTATTTCTCCTGTTGCAGCGCGCAACCCGACCCACCATATCAATACAAATCACACAATAAAAACAGTAATTTCACAATTCAGCTCAAAACCTTCTACAATATTTAATCCTCAAACCAAAACAAACAGAAGCTATACATTTATGAAACTTCATTCATTTAATACTACATAGCGAGACCAACCAAAATATACCATGAAATATCAATAAACCAACTTAAACCAATAATGTAATACAATGAATCTACGGAATAGTTAATACCTTCAATAAAGAAAACAACATCTAACAAGAAGCAATTAAACATGGAAACACCAATAAGCAGGTAGTGTTTAAGACAGGAGGATAATATATTAAGAACGGGAAAAGAAATAGGCTAAACAGATAATTTGGCGGCGCATAGGTACTCGTCACCTCACCTATACACCACACACATGGATTTTCACATAGCAATTAAGTCGGGAATTCCTAATCCCCCAAGTCAAAAATAGACAGAACACTTACCTCGATCCACAGACTCACTACTCAATTACCCTTTTCCTCTAGTTTTCACCTTCAAACCACTCGTATCTAGTCATAATTAACTTAATAACATCAATTATCGCTAAAAAAATTAATTCCAATGCATAATTATCACCCAACATTTCTCCCAAAAAGTCCAAAACCAACCCCTGGCCCGCTTGATTAAAACTCAAGGTTCGGACCAAAATCCATTAACCTATTTACCCCCAAGCCAAAATATGTAATTAGTTTTGAAATCCGACACAAATCGAGATATAAATTCCAATTATACAACTCTAATTCTACCCGAACCCCCAATTTTAACCATGGAAACCCTAGATTTTAGGTTGAAAATTTATGAAATGTAATGGGTAATTGAAAGAAAGTAGATTAGAATCATTTGCCAACACTTTGGGGAAGAAATTGTCTCTTGAAAATCTCCTCCAAGTCTTCCTAGTTTTTGAAAATATGAAAGAATGGCTTAATCCCGTATTTGAGTTCTATTTTTAAAAGACTAGGCAGGCCTTCTTCGCTTTCGTGAAGGGCCTGCTGCGTTGGCGAAGAGCTTCCTTGCTTAGGCTTACGCAATCGTGAATTCCTCCTTGCGTTCGCAAAGGCTATGCCCTCCTGTCCTTCGCGTTCGCGAACCATTGTTCGCGTTCGCGTAGAAGGAATGACCGACCTCCCCCTGTCCTTAACACTTCGCGTTCGCGTTGAGCTTGTCGCATTCGCGAAGGGTAAAGCCCCCATTTCTCCGCGTTCGTGACCCAGACTATGCGTTCGCGTAGAGAAAATTTCTTTTTAGACCAATTCACTCTTCGCGTTCACAAGAGTACCTTCGCTAACGCAAAAAAGGAAAAACCAGATGACACCTGAAGCCAAAAACCAGATTTTTCTAAGTTCAAAACATCCTGTAGCCTATCCGAAACTCACCCAAGCCCTCGAGGTTCCAAACCTAACATGCACGCAAGTCTTAAAATCTCATATGAACTTGCTCGCGCAATCAAATCGCCAAAATAATACGTAGAACTACGAATCTAGCACCAAATTGCATGAAATTTTCTAGACAGTTTTAAAACTTCTATTTTATCAACCAAAGGCCCGAATCACGTCAAATCTGTCTCGCTTTTCTTTTACCAAATTTCACAGATAAGGTATAAATATCATAACAGACTTGTACCGCGCTCCGAAGCCAAAATACGGACCCGGTACCAACAAGATCAACTATTAACCAAATTCTTAAAACCTTTATAATTTCAGTCTTATAATTTTCATCAAAAAATCATTTCTCGGGCTAGGGACCTCGGAATTCGATTCCAGCCACACGCCTAGGTCTCATACTTTACTACGGACCCACCGGGACCGTTAGAACAGGGGTCCGGGTCCGTTTACCTAAAAGGTTGACCGAAATCAACAATAATCAACTTCATAGGCCAAAAATTATTATTTCATCAGTTTTTCACATAAAAGCTTTCCGGAAATACGCCCGGAAAGAAAAAATACAAAAGAAAAACAATGCAAATTTTTAAAAATAATGAATGTTAATTTCATTGAGCTAGCTCATTAAATGCAGAAATTCTAATCCACATAAGTCTTTATATGTCTTATTTTGATTTATAAGACATGGAATATATATCTTAAAAAAAGTTTTTTTATCTTTATTACCAAATACAATAAGCAAATAACAAAAAAAGTACTTTACAACAATTGCTCAAAGATAATAAAACAAATTAAAGAATTTGAATCTTTTGGTCTTTTAGGAATTTGTGAGTAAAGAGATAGAATTATAGCTCCTAGAAAAATATTAATGAATAGCAATATAGAGTTTTAAATAGCTAATATTGAAATTACAAAAAATAATACAATATAATATTAAAAAATATAAGGTGCTATCATATATTAAGTGAATATAAAAAGAAAGAAAAATGATAATAGCAACTTTTTTTTAATATCTTTTGTCTTATGTTATATTCTTATTGCTTCAACTTAGCCTTTTTAGCAATTTAACTTTTAATATTATATTATAATATATTTTGCTCTATTTTCTTATTTCTTTCACGGCAAATGCCTTTAATGTGTAAAACAATTTGTGTACTTTAGGAGTTTTATCAACTTGGCAAATAAGTTTACTTATATGATAATTTTGAAACAAAATTAAATTGACTTTTTTGCTGCTTTAATATTTCAAAAACTTAATTATTTGTTGAGAGTTCATGCTTTTATGATGGCATAAAAGATTCTAATTATTTTCGAACTTTTCCTACTCGAGCATAATATTATTCTCTTTATCGGTTTATGTAATATTAAAAACTACATTTAATAATAAAATTAAATATTTAATTAGGTACAAACCTCTTGCTTTAGTAGTAATAGTATATACAAATATCTTGTTAGAATTATAGGTTCCCTAAAAAGAAAAACCAATGTGAACATATGTCACGATCCGAATTTTCCACCCTCGGGAGTCGTGATGGCGCCTACTATTGGGAGCTAGGCAAGCCAAACATTAATTACTTTATCATTAACAACATAATTATTTTTAATAATCTATCAGCAATAAAATAAAAGCAACTGATTTAACTAAATAAACGGAAGTCCTAAATTAACGAAAAACTGAATGGAAATGCGGAAGAATTCAACATAAGCCTCTACCCAAGACTGGTGTCACAATACTCACAAACATCTAAGAATACTAAATACAATGTCTGAAAGAAATATATCTGTTTGCCTCGAATACAATGAGATAACAGTCTAAAGTAAAAGATAGGGGAGACACCAGGCCTGCGGACGCTTGCAAGGCTACCTCGGTATCTCGCTGGACTGAAGGCCTGCTCCCATGCTACTGCTGTTGCTGTCCAAAACCTGGATCTATGAAAAATAGCAGAGTGTAGTATCAGCACAACCGACCCTATGTGCTGCTAAGTGCCTAGCCTAACCTCGGCGAAGTAGTGACGAGGCTAGGACCGGACTACCAATTAAACCTGTGCAGTTATATAATATGCAGCGGAAAGTAAAGCAGAATAACAAGTAAAGATGGGAGGGGGAAACATGCTGCGGGGTTATACCAGTATTAACAGTAAATCCAGAGTAACAGTCTAAAGGCAGCTTAAAATTTACAGCGAACAAGAAACTAATATCCAAATAAACACACTTGTATCAATAATTGTTGCGGCGCGCAACCCGATCCATATCATTTAGCATTGTTGCGGCGTGCAACCCGATCCATATCATTTAGCATTGTTGCGGCGTGCAACCCGATCCACAAATATCATTGTTGCGGCGTGCAACCCGATCCATATCATTTAGCGTTGTTGCGGCGCACAACCCGATCCACAAATATCATACACTGCACGGCATCACCCTTCGTGCTTTATCACTCTTCCTCACCCGAACAACAATCACAAATAAGGGGCACGAAAGTAAACATATAATGATAGAAATCCCGGCAAGGGAATGCAATTAAATAATTAAATCCCGGCAAGGGAACAATATCAATAAATTTTCATGTCCCGACAAGGGAGAAAATCAACAAAACAACAAAATGTCCCGGCAACGAAATAAACCAATAACTCTTTCTCTTTCTTTCACTTTCATCTCATAGTTCACATTATCACTTGAGCCAACGCACCAAAGATTTAAATATCTCATATACTTTCACAATTTGTATTTCAACTCGAGCCAACGCTCCACGAAGTTCAAAGATCACAATTTCCTTTCACATACTCTTTACAACATATAGAAATCATCAATTAAGTATGGAAGCTATGACAAAACCAGGATATTCGCAATATAAGGACTCACGGTCATGCTAGACACCAATGTATAGATACTCGTCACCATGCCTATACATCGTACTGGACAATTAGCAAGTAGCAAATAAGACTCAAGCTAAGGTTAGACCAAACACTTACCTCGACGCTTAGAACTCAACTCAAGTCTCAACTATAGCTTTACCCCGTGATTCCACCTCCAATCCGCTCGAATCTAGTCACAAGTCACATAATTACTTTAATAAACACTAAATGAATCAATTTAAATGCGTAAAAATGAATTTCTCAAAGTTTTGCCCAAAAATTCCAAAATCGCCCCCGGGCCCACGTGGTCGAAACCCGAGGTTCGAACCAAAATCCAGTTACCCATTCCCCCACGAACCCAAGTATATGATTTGTTTTGAAATCGGACCTCAAATTGAGGTCCAAATCTCCAATTTTAGAAAAAACCTAGGTTCTACCCAAAACCCCCAATTTCACCCATGAAAATCATTGATTTTAAGTGGAAAACATGTTAAATGATGTTAAGGAGTGAGGAAAATGAGTTAGAAGTCACTTACCAATCGTTTTGAATAAGAAGAATCGTTGGGAAAATCGCCTCTATGTTTTTGGGTTTTTGAAAAGTGAAAAATGACTGAAATTCTCGTTTATTTATACCCTTAGGAAGCCCCCTGCGCGGACCGCGCAAAAAGCGATCGCGGCCGCGCTGACCTACTTGAAGACCTGCTGATCTCTGAAGTTCCCTGCGCGGACCACGCAAAGGCGACCGCGGCCGCGCAGCACTCACCGCGGACCGCACAATATTATTCTGAACCAGCAACATCTGGTATTTTAAGCCTAAGGCACCCCGGAACCCACTCGAAACTCACTCGAGCCCTCGGGGCTCCAAACCAAACATACACACAACCTCAAAATATCCTACGGACTTATCCGTGCGATCAAATTGCAAAAATAACATCATATACATCGAATCAAGACTCAATACTCATGATCCCTTCCAAATTTTCATAAAACATCAAATTTCCATTTTAAGTCCGAAACATGTCAAACGACGTCCGTTTTCAACCAAAGTTTACAGAAAGTGCTTCAATCATATATAAGACTTGTACCGGGCGCCGGAACCAAAATACGGCCCCGATACCATAGTCTTTTAATCAAATTTCATTTCCAATTTCCTTATTTATTTCCAGAAAACAATTTCACACAAAAATTCATTTCTCGGGCTTGGGACCTCGGAATTCGATTCCGGGCATACGCCCAGTCCCATATTTTCCTACGGACCCTCCGGGACCGTCAAATCACGGGTCCGGGTCCGTTTACCTAAAATATTGACCGAAGTCAAATTTATTCATTTTAATATCAAAATTTAGCATTTTTCTCACAGAGTTAACATTTAAGCTTTTCGGCTACGCGCCCGGACTGTGCACGCAAATCGAGGCAACCCTACATGAGGTTTTCAAGGCCTCGAAAGTACAGAATGGGTAAGAAAACAGGCGATGACCCTTTGGGACGTCACATTCTCCACCTCTAAAACAACCGTTCATCCTCGAACGGACAAAAGAAAGAAGTACCTGAGTCGGGGAAAAGATGAGGATAACGGCTCCGCATATCGGACTCGGACTCCCAGGTCGATGCCTCAGGAGGCTGACCTCTCCACTGAACACGAACAGAAGGGAAACTCATGGATCTCAACTGACGAACCTGCCGATCTAGAATAGCTACCGGCTCCTCCTCATAAGACAAATCCTTGTCCAACTGGACAGTGCTGAAATCTAGCACGTGGGCTGGATCGCCGTGATACCTCCGAAGCATGGATACATGAAAAACTGGATGCACGGCTGATAAGCTAGGCGGCAATGCAAGTCTATAAGCCAACTCTCCCACTCGATCAAGAATCTCAAACGGACCAATGAACCTAGGGCTAAGCTTCCCCTTCTTCCTGAATCTTATCACGCCCTTCATAGGCGACACTCGGAGCAATATCCGCTCACCAACCATAAATGCCACATCTCAAACCTTGCAGTCTCCATAACTCTTTTGCCTAGACTGAGCTGAGCGAAGCCTATCCTGAATGATCTTAACCTTGTCCAAGGCCTCCTAAACCAAATCTGTACCCAACAATCGAGTCTCTCCTGGCTCAAACCATCCAATCGGAGATCGACACCATCTACCATATAAAGCCTCATAAGGAGCCATCTGGATACTCGATGGGTAGCTGTTGTTGTAGGCAAACTCTGCTAAAGGCAAGAACTGATCCCATGAACCTCCAAAGTCAATAACACACGATCGGAGCATATCATCAAATATATGAATAGTCCGCTCGGACTGCCCGTCTGTCTGAGGATGAAATGTTGTGCTCAACTCCACCTGGGTGCCTAACTCTCGCTGAACTGCTCTCCAGAAACGCGAGGTAAACTGCGTGCCCCGGTCCAAAATGATAGATACCGGCACACCATGAAGGCGAACAATCTCCCGAATATAGATCTCAACTAACCTCTCGGATGAATAGGAGACTGCCATAGGAATGAAATGCGCTAACTTGGTTAGCCTATCAACAATGACCCATACTGCATCGAACTTCTTCCGAGTCAACGGAAGTCCAGTAACAAAATCCATAGTAATCTGCTCCCACTTCCACTCAGGAAGCTCAATCCGCTAAAATACACCACCAGGCCTCTGATGCTCGTACTTAACCTGCTGACAATTCAAACAACGAGCCAAATATGCTACGATATCCTTCTTCATTCTACGCCACCAGTAATGCTGCCACCAATCCCGATACATCTTCGCGACACCCGGATGAATAGAGTACCGGGAGCTATGGGCCTCCACTAAAATCATGTGACGACCCAAAGGGTCATCACCGTGGTTCTCCCTTTTTCCTCGCTTCCAAGGCCTTGGAAACCTCACTTTTGGTTGCCTCGATTTGCGTGCGCACTCCGGGCGCGAAGCCGGAAAATTTTTATGTTAAAATATATGAATTCTGTGAAAAATTTGGTGAATTATGATATTAATATTGATATAGTTGACTTTGGTCAACATTCTGGGTAAACGGACCTGAACCCGTGATGTGACGGTCCCGGGAGGTCCGTATAAAAATATGGGACTCGGGCATGTGCCCGGAGTCGAAATCCGAGGTCCAGAACCCCGGTAAAAGAATTTTTCTGATAAATTGTTTTCTGAAATTAATAAGGAAAAATGGAAATGAAAATGAGTTAGAAAATATAGATATCGGGCTCGTATTTTGGTTCCGACGCCCGGTACAGGTCTTAAATATGCGTTAAGCTCTTCCTGTGAAATTTGGTCGAAATCGGACGTCGTTTGACGTGTTTCGGACCTAAATAGCTAAAGTTGAAGGTTTAAGAAGTTTGAAATGAAAAATGATGATTTTGAAGCTTGATTCATTGATTTTGATGTTATTTTGGCAATTTGATCACTCGAGTTAGTTCGTAGGATGTTATTGAGTTTGTGTGTGTGTTTGGTTAGGAGCCCCGAGGGCTCGGGAGTGTTTTCGGAGGTGTTTCGGGGTGTTTGAACTTAAGAAAAATTGCAGAAAACTGTTGTTGCTGGTGTCCAGGTAAATTTCCCTCTGCGATCGCATACTCCTTTCTGCGTTCGCGTAGGGTTACTTGATCAGGTCCATTTTCTGTTCTATGCGATCGCATGAACTACTCCGCGATCGCGTACCTTAGCCCCTTCGTTCTTTGCGATCGCATTAAGCTTCTACGATCGCGTTTCATTAAACCAACCCCGGTATGCACAGCCCCTTTTCTTCTATGAGTTCGCGTGACCACTTCTGCGATCGCAATGGTCAATTTTCCCTTCCCCTATGCGATCGCAAGCCTCCTTCTGCGATCGCAGAGTAAATACGCCCAGTGATTTTTTTTAAAATGTTCAAAACAGAATAGTTTCGGGACTTAGGCATTTTTCTCACGAACCCTCTTCTTCCCCAAGCTTTAGGACTCCATTGAAGCCCCCACTCTTCAAGATCACTTGAGTAAGTAATTTCCCACTTATTTCCTTAACTTTTCCTTCATTAATTAGCAAGTTTCTAAGCCTAAATTATGAAATCAAGGTAGAAATTAGGGCTTTTGGGTAGAGTTAGGTTTTTGAAAATTTTGGGCGATTCAACCTCAATTTGGGATCGGATCTTGAAACAAATTATATATTTGAAATCGTGGGGTTATGGGTGATTGGAATTTGGTCCGAGCCTCGAGTTTGGACCATGTGGGCCCGGTGTCGGATTTTGCTATTTTTGGAAGAATGGTAGGAAATTCATTTCTAGGCTATGTGATTATGTTTTTGAGCCCTTATTGATATTATTGAACTAATTATGCCTAGATATCATTGTTTCGGAGTTGGATTGTAGAGGAAAGGCGGTATTGGAGAGTTGATTGCTATTTTCGGACCGAGGTAAGTGTTTGATCTAACTTTGGCTTGAGGGAATAGGATTAGAGTATCATAAATGCTATTTGCTAATTGATCGAGTACGGTGTATAGGCGTGGTGACGAGTGTCTATACACCGGAGTCTAGCATGACCGTGGGTCCTTGTTTGTACTTGTTTTTGAGATAATTTTGGAACTCTTCTAAGCTACAACATGTTTTTCTGCAAATGTGAAGAGTTTGAAGATAAGTTGTGAAATATTAATATCTTGGAGCATTGGCTCGAGCGATAAATACCATTGAGTAAGAGATGAACGTATTGAAAAGAGTTGTGATTAATCCCTTGCCGGGATGGTTTGATTACAGTGAGTATTGCCCTTGCCGGGTTGTGAAAGATATTGTTATTGTTCCCTTGCCGGGACTTGGTTGTTATTTGTGTTATTCCCTTGTCGGGATAGTTCATATTACTTGTTTATTTCTCTTACCCGTTTGGTTGTGACTGTTATTTGGGTGAGGAAGAGTGAAATTGCACGAAGGGT
>NW_017673441.1:43134-103476 GCF_001879085.1 Nicotiana attenuata
CATTGTTGCGGCGTGCAACCCGATCCATATCATTTAGCATTGTTGCGGCGTGCAACCCGATCCACAAATATCATTGTTGCGGCGTGCAACCCGATCCATATCATTTAGCGTTGTTGCGGCGCACAACCCGATCCACAAATATCATACACTGCACGGCATCACCCTTCGTGCTTTATCACTCTTCCTCACCCGAACAACAATCACAAATAAGGGGCGCGAAAGTAAACATATAATGATAGAAATCCCGGCAAGGGAATGCAATTAAACAATTAAATCCCGGCAAGGGAACAATATCAATAAATTTCCATGTCCCGACAAGGGAGAAAATCAACAAAACAACAAAACGTCCCGGCAAGGAAATAAACCAAGAACTCTTTCTCTTTCTTTCACTTTCATCTCGTAGTTCACATTATCACTTGAGCCAACGCTCCAAGGATTTAAATATCTCATATACTTTCACAATTTGTATTTCAACTCGAGCCAACGCTCCACGAAGTTCAAAGATCACAATTTCCTTTCACATACTCTTTACAACATATAAAAATCATCAATTAAGTATGGAAGCTATGACAAAACCAGGATATTCGCAATATAAGGACTCACGGTCATGCTAGACACAAATGTATAGATACTCATCACCATGCCTATACATCGTACTCGACAATTAACAAGTAGCAAATAAGACTCAACTCCTATTCCCTTAAGCTAAGGTTAGACCAAACACTTACCTCGATGCTTAGAACTCAACTCAAGCCTCAACTATAGCTTTACCCCGTAATTCCACCTCCAATCCGCTCGAATCTAGTCACAAGTCACTTAATTACTTTAATAAATACTAAATGAATCAATTTGAATGCATAAAAATGAATTTCTCAATGTTTTGCCCAAAAATTCCAAAATCGCCCCCGGGCCCACATGGTCGAAACCCGAGGTTCGAACCAAAACCCGGTTACACATTCCCCCACAAACTCAAATATATGATTTGTTTTGAAATCGGACCTCAAATTGAGGTCCAAATCTCCAATTTTAGAAAAAACCTAGGTTCTACCCAAAACCCCCAATTTCACCCATGAAAATCATTGATTTTAAGTGGAAAACATGTTAAATGATGATAAGGAGTAAAGAAAATGAGTTAGAAGTCACTTACCAATCGTTTTGAAGAAGAAGAATCGTTGGGAAAATCGCCTCTCATGTTTTTGGGTTTTTGTAAGTGAAAAATGACTGAAATTCTTGTTTATTTATACCCTTCGGAAGCCCCTTGCGTGGATCACGCAAAAAGCGATCGCGGCCGCGCTGACCTACTTGAAGACCTGCTGATCTCTGAAGTTCCCTGTGCGGACCGCGCAAAGGCGACCGCGGCCGCAGTACTCACCGCGGAACGCGCAATATTCTCCTAAACCTGTAACATCTCGTATTTTAAGCTTAAGGCACCCCGGAACCCACTCGAAACTCACCTGAGCCCTGGGGGCTCCAAACCAAACATACACACAACCTCAAAACATCCTACGGACTTATCCGTGCGATCAAATCGCCAAAATAACATCATATACATCGAATCAAGCCTCAATACTCATGATCCCTTCCAAATTTTCATAAAACAACAAATTTCCATTTTAAGTCCGAAGTGCTTAAATCATATATAAGACTTGTAACGGGCGCCTGAACCAAAATACGGGCCCGATACCATAGTCTTTTAATCAAATTTCATTTCCAATTTCCTTAATTATTTCCAGATAATAATTTTACACAAAAATTCATTTCTCGGGCTTGGGACCTCGGAATTCGATTCCGGGCATACGCCGCAGTCCCATATTTTCCTACGGACCCTCCAGGACCGTCAAATCACGGGTCCGGGTCCGTTTACCCAAAATGGTGACCGAAGTCAAGTTTATTCATTTTAATATCAAAATTTAGCATTTTCTCACAGAATTCATATTTAAGCTTTCCGGCTACGCGCCCGGACTGCGCACGCAAATAGAGGCAACCCTACATGAGGTTTTCAAGGCCTCGAAAGTACAGAATGGGTAAGAAAACAGGTGATGACCCTTTGGGTCGTCACAACATATTTCTATGCAAATTACCATGAGGAAATATAAGCAAAAGAACGTAATTCTCTTATTTCTAGCTCAGCCCGAAGGTAAAATGGCCGAAGAAAATAAAGTCTGACCCAAGCACCAGAAAGTCAAACGCCCTCTACGAATTCCACAAGGAACGAGGTCATAAGACCGAGGACTGCATCACCCTCAGACAAGAGGTCGTGACCATGCTTCACTAAGGGCACCTGAAAGAGTTGATGAGCAATCGAGGAAGGGCCGACTTCGCACGAGTGCGGGAACAACATCAGGGGCCGCCCAAACCACCTTTCCTAGTTTAGACCATTCAAATGATCATCAGGGGAGTCGACGACGCGTCTATCAATAGCATGAAGTTCACCACCACTCACAAGCTCAAGTAGTCGATCACCCACTAACGGTATGACGAACTCGAAGAAAGTATCATCTTCGATAAGTCGGATACCCATAGTTTGGTTTTCCCTCACTATGATGCCCTTGTCATTACTTTACGTGTTTTTGATACTGATGTAAGACGTATCATGGTCGATGATGGGAGCGGCGCGTGCATTATCCATCATCGAGTTCTCACCCAAATGATGCTCGAGGACAGGATAGTGCCACGTTGCATCACACTAACACGTTTTAAAAATGCAATTGAGCAAACATCTCGAGAAATCACGCTGCCCGTCCTGGCTGTCGGCGTCACTTTAGAGACCACGTTCCACATCATGGACCAAGATACGGCGTACAACTCTATCATAGGCCGACCATGGATACACGCCATGAAAGACGTCCCCTCCAGTCTGTACCAAGTCATTAAAATTCCCACCCCCTGGGGAGTATTCAGCATCCGGGAAGAGCAACGCACGGCCCGCGAATGCTACCGCATTGCCCAAGATTGCACATACACTCAACATTTGAAAGGAAAAGCCAAGAAATCATAGCAATTAACAATGACATGGTCGGATGGCGAGGAAACGAAAGATGTCATCCACGATCCTGAAATGATAGAAGCCACGGGGTCAACCGTAGAGGACCTCGACCTCGTCCAATTAGACAACGAGGAACCTAGCAAGAAAGCTTTCATCGGCCATAAACTCCAAGATCCAGGTAAATTTCATCAATTCTTAGAGAATAACATGGACCTATTCGCTTTTTCCCATGTAGATATGCCAGGTATCCCAAAGGAAATAGCAACTCACGAGTTGAACGTCGACCCATTTTACCCCCAGTAAGACAGATCAGACAAGAGTTCAACTCGGCAATAAACAATGCAGTTCGTGAAGAGGTCGAGAACCTACTAGTGAACGGTTCTATCAGAGAATCGAAGTACCCTCAGTGGGTCGCCAACGTAGTCATGGTGAAAAGGAAGAACGGTAAGTGGAGAATGTGCATGGACTTGACAGACTTAAACAAAGCCTGTCAAAAAGATTCGTTTCCGCTACCTCACATCGACGCCACGGCCGGGCACGAGCTGCTGAGTTTCTTGGAGTCTTACTCAGGCTACAACCAAATCCTCATGAGGAAGAGGACCAGGAAAAACCACCTTCATCACCTACCAAGGCACGTACTAGTACAGAGTGATATCATTCAGGCTAAAAAATGCGGGGGCAACGTACCAGAGGCTGGTGACCAAAATGTTCAAAGAACAGCTAGGCGAAACCATGGAAGTATATATTGACGACATGTTGGTTAAGTCAAAAAGAAAGGAAGACCATATCGACCACTTGAGAGAAGCCTTTGACATACTCAAAAAGTATGGCATGAAGTTAAACCCTGAGAAATGTGCCTTCGGTGTGACGTCTGGGAAGTTCCTCGGCTTCTTGGTATCACAAAAAGGCAATCCAGGTCAATCCCGACCAAATCAAGGTCATAGAGGGAATCCCAAAAAATCTAACCAGCAAAAAACAAGTACAAAAACTGACCGGCTGAATAAACGCCTTATCAAGATTCATCTCGCGATCCTCCGATAGGTGCCACAAATTTTTTGGCACACTTAAAAAGGACAATGGACTCCAATGGAATACCGAATGCATCAACACCTTGAAATAACTAAAGGCCTACCTGTCTTCGCCACTGTTGCTCGCTAAGGCAGAACTTGGAGAACGCCTTCTTGTCTACTTGGCCGTGTTCGATGTCGCAGTAAGTGCAGTCCTGTTACGAGAAAATAAAGGTACACAATTTCCGCACCTCGAGAAGTTAGCTCTGGACCTGGTTATAGCTTCGCGGAAGCTTAGACCTTATTTCCACTGCCACTCTATCTCGGTGGTCATGACTTTCCCTCTAAGGAGTATATTGCATAAACCCGAATTGTCGGGTAGATTGGCCAAGTGGGCCATAGAGCTAAGCGAGCACGATATAACCTATCAGCCGCGAACAGCGATAAAGTCGCAAGTTCCTGCCGACTTCAGCGCGAAGATAATGTCCGATGTCGAGAAGGAAACCGCCATTACATCTACCAAAGTGCGCCACATGTGGGTCCTGTACACTGTTGGCGCTTCTAACGCATCTGGATCTGGACTGGGAATCGTGCTCGAGGTCCCAACGGGCGAAGTGGTTCTCCAATCCATACGATGTCCTGATATGACTAGCAACGAGGCCGAGTATGAGGCCCTGATTATAGTAACTAGCACTCAAATACGGAGCACGGCGAGTCATCCTTCGATGCGACTCGCAACTCGTCGTCAATCAGGTCATAGTGACTTTTTCTTTACTCTGACACATTGTAACAAGCAATTCAAAGCAATTAAAGTTTACTTTTGTCTCTTAGCTACTGTTAAAGGCATTACTCACTTGTTCTATTCTTCATTCACAATCGGGCTTGAACTGAGGCTTCAATCGAGGGCGAGTTTACTGTTCAATCTAGGATCATGCTTGGTCATAACATTGCGATTGGTTTGATCGTTGTTTCGTCTTTAATTTATTTCTCTGTTATTCTTAATTATTCGTGTTAAATTAAATCACGTATCCTTTAAACCGCGTACAAATTTAACTGTTATTCAATTTTAGGGTAAATAACCTCACACTGCCTAACTAAATACAAATGCTCAAGACAATTGGTCAGATCGTTATAATATCATCTCATTCACATGGGTTGGTAGTTTTTTGTATATAGAGAAGAAGTAAAGTATTCTCTTAAAATTTTAATATTGATGTTAGTAGAATATTCTAAAATTTGTTATAAATAGAATTGTATTTATGGTGAATGTCTATATTTAGAGAGATTCTAGGGTTTATTACTTGGTGGCTAAGTCACCACCTCCCTATAAATAGAGGGTTCTATTCCATTGTAATTCATCACAAATCAATAAGAATTCTCTCCCTCTACTTTTCTCTGCAATACTCTTCTTCTTTTATTGTTTCATAACAAAATTGAAATACTCTTACAAGTATTCCGAGTGCGTGTGCTGTTATTGTTAACTAAATTCAAGTGAATATAGAATTTACTGACTTAATGTATTGAAGTACCTAATAGCACATAACTATTTTAACAATAATAAAATGGATTAGTCAATAAGGCAACGGAGAACTCTATTGTATTAGCAATTAAATAAAAGATTAAAGTCTAAAAACGAATGGATCCTTGCAGTGCCCTATTAATTCTTGAGAAGAAAAAAAAAAGAAATGCAAAGAAAATCATGTTTCAAAGAAAGTTAAATGCCATATTTTGTGGTAATTTGGATTGTAATGGAAGGAAAAAGATCAGCTGGAACGCCTAAAACCTTCTGCCACCACTCTAATGCTCGATTTATCATTTCCCTTGCAATCTTTACCTATTTTTATAAAGAAATATTCAATAAATACTATAAATTAAAAGAAACAATATAATGCATGGATAATTTGACCTTAAAATTTATATACTAAAATATTAAATAAAATATATTATCAGTAAACCAAATTTTCTTTTTCATATAGGGTATAATTTTCTTTTCCATATTCATACCTCGCAATCCCTCCAGAAAAAACGGTCATCCTTCCTTATAGAAGCAAATCAACTCCCCTTCCATTTCCTACTAATATCATGAAAAATTCTACAAAAACAATACGCTTTTCTAGTTCAAACTCCCCCAGCCCACTCTCTGATCAACAGGTACAAGAAAAAAAAAAATTCTTTACAAAGAGTTTGAATGAATAGTAGAAGAACAATTAATGAGAAAAGGAAGAAAGGTATGTAATGTAGAAGATGTGCTTTAGCATTTGTAGTGACCAATGCAATTAGTAACTTACAATCTTACATTTAGTAATAGGATTTTTACCTAGCTATACTATATTAAAAACTTAGTTACCAATATTCTTTATGTATTGTAGTTTTTAATAAGTATCTAGATTTTTCTTACAAATTGTGTAGATTTCTCATTAAAAGGCTCTCATCCCATTATTAGTGCCTTCAAGTAAGAGATTCAATTATATCCTTTCCTTTTTTCCCTTTCCTCTTCTCTCTCCTTTTTTTTTTAGGTACAAATTGTGATACAATTATGATAAAATTTTAAATTATGATACAACTTTGATCGTCATCTTTTTCAAGTTTCAATTTAAAACATCCACCTAAAACAAACTCTAAACTTAAATTATGATACAATATTGTATTTTAATAGTATTAGTATTATAACAGAATTGTCTTAGGTATTGACGTATCAAATACAACTCAGATACAATTATGATACATTTATCATACTATCGTAATACAATTCTGAGACTTCTTCTTCCTCGAGTTTCAATCAGAAATTTAACCTAAAACCAACTTTATTCTTAACGAATCTTCCTTAAAATTGAGATATAAACTCTAAAGGATATTTTCAATCGTTTTCAAGAACACCAATCCAAAAAAATCACAAATTCGTAAAATCTGAATATCTAATTCAAAGCTTCAAAGCTTTATAATGGTATGTCTATGGCAGACCCCCACCTGCAACTTCAGAGATAATGTCAATGGATTTGCCAATAGTTGAAGCTTTTTAATGGTTGTTGGTGGAATTGATTCAGAGAAATATATGATGCTACAATTTTAGAGAGATAATAGTTTGATTTGTACGAGGGAGAGAGGAGAGAGATATTGGTTGATTTATATGAAAGAGAGGTGATGATTTTGGGTATCAGTGGGTTTCTTACGGTGGATAAGTAGAAAGACATTATGTTTTGTAGTCCTTTGAAAAAGGAAGAGTATCTTAAATGTTGAGAGATTATGTGTAACTGATATCCAGTATTTAAGGTATGTATCATTTTCTCCTTTTTATGATTTTGTTAAAACTAGTAAATATAAGTATATAAAGTAATTAATAAGGAACCTAAATAAAGCTAGTAAATAGGTTTCTATTATAGTATAATTAATTAGGTAAAAATCCCGTTAGTAATACGAAGAGAAACAGTAACGGACTAATGCACATTGAATAATTGTTGTAGAATTGGTATTGAGCATATTAATTGTAATAAATTAGTAATAAAAAGCGGTAGGAATTTTTTTTAACAAAAAAGAAAAAACCAAAAACGGGAGAATCAAAATAGCTTTGCATACGAGACATGCCACATCATCTTAGCAATTCCCTCCTTTTATAACAACTAGATAGGAATTTCAAGAATCATTAATCTGATTATTTAGCAATAAGCCAATAACAATAATAACAAATGCAGTATAATTTAAGACAAAGTTTTATAACTTCGGACAACCAAAAATCAGACAATGACAGAGCGGCCTGTGATTGAGTGATAGATTGATCGACGACGGAACGAAGAAGGAAACTTTACGACAGCTTTTTCGTAAACGTTCACTTGCATCACATCATCTTCAACCAACATCCACACAAAATTTTACAACTTCAATCTTGTATGTTTGAAATTATTCCAAAGTAAATAGACATGCAAATTTTTTGAATTTAAGGCATGACTTAAACAGCGGTTCCAGAATCGAATATTAGTGCACTTACCACATTAATTTGATTGTTTCCTTTTAATGGGTGTGCATCATCAAGATCATCCAAAGAACAAAGATCACTGGCAGAAGTTTTAAAAAGTTCTCTCAAACCGACTGTTAAAAGCAACCAAAAATTCAATTGCTTGGTAAATGCAAATAGTGACAAAAAAGGGACTATTCTTATAAGAGTCAAAACAAAACGATTAGATTAAGATATATCCTTCTGTCACCATCTTTTTGTTGTTTGGCATTATTTTGTCGAACTTCCTTATGTTAAGTTTGTATATTGGCATTTTAAAAACTGTGCTTGCGCTTTTGCATTTATTTCATAAGATGAGAAATAATATTAGAGAAAGAATAAATGAATTTTGCAGTGATTGCAGATTTACATCATGATGTTATTTTACTTTGTTATCTAAAGCATAAAAAAAAATGAATAAACAGCTCTTTCAAGTTTATGATTACTTAAATATGAAAGGCTCATTCGCACAAATAGGTTGATTCAAGGTCGACGTTCGTTGTCCTAAATCGTACACACAAGTATATGCGGTTAATCAATTAATAAAGAGTGAAAAAAATTTCAAAAAAATACACTTTATTTACACCATAACAAAAAATTGCCCATATTTTTTTAGTTTACCCGGTATCGCCCAGTTTGTATAGAATTTGAAGGAAAGATTTCAATTACTAAACTAGTTCTCTTTTTCCCTACCTCTCTCCATGTGCCTCTTCATTCTCTACAGGCCATCATCTTATATCCTCTATATTTTTTAGATGTGACGACCCAAAGGGTCATCACCTGTTTCCTCATCCGTTCTGTGCTTCCGAGGCCTTGAAAACCTCATTCTTACTTGCCTCGATTTGCGTGCGCAGTCCGGGCGCATAGCCGGAAAGCTTTCATGTTGAAATATGTGAATTCTGTGAAAAATTTGAAGAATTTTGATATTAATATGTTTAAGGTTGACTTCGGTCAACATTTTTGGTAAACGGACCCGGACCCGAGATTGGACGGTCCCGGAAGGTCCGTAGAAAAATATGGGACTCGGGCATGTGCCCGGAGTCGTATTCCGAGGTCTAGAGCCCGAGAAAGGAATTTTCTGTGAAATTGTTTTTCTGAAATTATTAAGGAAAATGGAAATGAAAATTGATTAAAAGACTGTGGTATCGTGCTCGTATTCTGGTTCCGACGCCCGATACAAGTCTTAAATATGTGTTAAGCGCTTTTTGTAAAGTTTGGTCGAAATCGGACGTCGTTTGACGTGTTTCGGACCTAAATATCTTAAGTTTGAAGTTTATGAAGTTTGAAAGGAAAATGATGAGTTTGAGGCTTGATTCAATGATTTTGATGTTAATTTGGCAATTTGATCGCTCGAGTAAGTTCGTAGGATGTTATTGAGTTAGTGTGTGTGATTGGTTAGGAGCCCCGAGGGCTCGGGAGTGAATTGGAGGTGGTTCGGGGTTTTTGCACTTAGGATGATATCATCTGCAATTTTTAGACAGGGATTTCCTTCTTCGCGATCGCGCTCTCCCCACGCGATCGCATAGAGCTGAGTCGTCCTTCTTCGCGATCGCGCTCTTCCCCACGCGATCGCATAGAACTGAGTCGTCTTCCTTCGCGCGCGTCTCGAACCACGCGATCGCGTAAGCCGAATCCTTGGACCCCTAGTAGTTCTTCTACGCGATCGCGTAACCCTCCACGCGATCGCGATGACCAGTCAGTGGTACCCTTCGCGATCGCATCCCTGTTTCCGCGATCGCGTAAGGCAATTTTGCCCAGCGAATTTTTTTAAAAAAACAGAAACAGTAGCTACGGGTTTTATCACAAAAATACACGAGCTCTTCTTCTCCACAGCCCCTAGGCGACTTGTAGAGCGATTCTTCACCAAATATTCTGGGTAAGTATTATCTAACTTGTTTTCTTCAATTTCCTTCATTAATTACTGAAATCCTAGCCCTAAATCATGAAATCAAAGTAGAAATTATGGGTTTTGGGTAGAGTTAGGGTTTTGAGAATTTTGGGTGATTCAACCTTAGTTTGGGGTCGAATCTTAAAACAAATTATATATTTGCACTCGTGGGGTTATGAGTGATCGGGTTTTGGTCCGAGCCTAGAGTTTGGACCATGTGGGCCCGGTGTATAATTTTGGTATTTTTGGAAGAATGCTAGAAAATTCATATCTAGGCTATGGGATGTTGCCCTTGAGTCTTTATTGATATTTTTAAATTAATCATGCCTAGATATCACTGTTTCGGAGTCGGATTGTAGAGGAAAGGCGGTCTTTGAAGGTTGATTGCTATTCTTGGGACCGAGGTAAGTGTTTGGTTTAACCCTAGCTTGAGGGAATAGGAGTTGAGTCTTGTTGCTAATTGCTATGTGATCGAGTACGATGTATAGGCATGGTGATGAGTATCTATACATTGGTGTCTAGCATGACCGTGAGTCCTTATAATGTGATTATCATGAACTGATTGTGAATTCCATGTTTATTGGAGTATTTCTATATGTTGTGAATAACATGTGAACGGTAATATGATCATTTGATTTCCTGGGAGCATAGGCTCGAATTGTGATACGAATATTGAAAGTATATGAGATGACTTGTTTCATTGAGGAGCGTCGGCTCCAGTTGTAGAACGAATTGTGACAGTACAAGTGATAATTGAACCTCTAGAGCACTTACTCGAGTTGTGAAGAGAAGAGATCATTATGTTGCCCCCTTGACGGGCTATACTGTTTATTGTGATTCCTCCGCATTGTGTTCTTGGCAGATACTAGGGTCGCTTAGGTTAATGTTTCCTTGTGTCGTAGGATGACTATAGTTATAGCTGAGATGGTTAAGTAACGTAATAGGCTAGCTATCAATGGGGGTGGTTAGGTGAGGTAATCGGTTAGATATAGCTGAGATGGTTAATTGTGGTAATAGGTTGGGTATAGCTGTGGTGGTTAGATGTTGGAACTAAGGTGGTTATAGTAATCCCCTTGCCGGAATATTTGAGAGGATGTTTTGTTCCCTTACTGGGAAGTCGTTATATTGTTGTTTGTAACGGAATATGAGATAAGAAATTTCTTGGAGTTTGGGCTCCAGTGATATCGTGAGATAAGTAAGAAAGAGAAAGCGTTGTTGATTATTCCCTTGCCGGGACGTTTGGTTGAACTTGTTGGATTCTTTCCCTTGCCGGGATGTTTGTCAAATATTTGCTTATTTTTATGCCCCTTAATTGTGACTTGTTGTTTGGGGAGTCGGACTGTGAAATGATATTGAGGATCGGGTTGCGCGCCGCAACAATGATATTGAGGATCGGGTTGCACGCCGCAACAATAACATGTGAGGATCGGGTTGCGCGCCGCGACAATAATATTGAGGATCGGGTTGCGCGCCGCAACAATGATATTGAGGATCGGGTTGCGCGCCGCAACAATGATATTGAGGATCGGGTTGCACGCCGCAACAATAACATGTGAGGATCGGGTTGCGCGCCGCAACAATGATACATGATAAATGATATGGGTCGGGTTGCACGCCGCAACAGTGGTATTGTGGAGCAGGTTGCACGCCGCAACAAATGGTAATTATGGAGCGGGTTGCACGCCGCAACGGTTATTGATGCCATGTGTTTGTATCTGAGTATTGATTCCTTATTCATTGTGGATCTAAGCTGTTTAGTTGGTTACTCTGGATTACTGTTAATATTGTATCTCCCCATTGCATGTTTCCCCTCCCATGTTGTTAATTGCCTTGTATTCGATTTCCGCTGTATATTTATGACTGCACAGGTTTATGTGGTGTCCGGTCTAGCCTCGTCACTACTTCGCCGGGGTTAGGCTAGACACTTACCAGCACATGGGGTCGGTTGTGCTGATGCTACACTTCTGTGCATTTTTGCACAGGTCCAGGTTTTGAGGAGCAGCAGCAGCAACAGTACGGTAGCAGGATTTCATTTACGCGAGACTGAGGTAGCCTTGCACGCGTCCGCAGGCCCGGCGTCTCTTCTCATTGTTTTCTTTTAGACTGTTGCCTCCTTGTTTCAAGACAGACAGCTGTTGTATTTCTTTCAGACCTTTGTATTTAGTTTAGTCTTAGTGGTTCGTGAGTAATGTGACACCAAATCTTAGGTAGAGGTTGTTTTTTACTATTCCGCATTTTAAAGTCACCATTTTAGGACAGACTTCCGCTATTGTTCTTATTAGACTCCATGTTTTATATTGATGTTATAAACTGTTAAATTAATTGTTTAGTAATGAAAAGGTAATTAAGTTGGCTTGCCTAGCTACCATGAGTAGGCGCCATCACGACTCTGATGGTGGGAAATCCGGGTCGTGACATTAGATCTATCTCTCATAGTCATCCTCTATCCTCTATAATTTTTAAATCTATCTTTCATCATATCTTTTCTCCTCTTTAATTTTCAGCTCTAATTTTTCGCCATTGACGAAGCTAAAGTTTTCAGATCTGGAAGTTAAAGTTTTTAGATTCAGAAGTTTTCATTGTGAATTGGTGATATCAAAAGGAGTTCAAAATTTAAATTTGAAGTGATTTGGAGTAGATTTGAGCAAGATTTGAGTTGAATTTCAGAAAAAAAACTCAAGGAAGAAGACGAAGTTTCAGAAAAACCGCAAGGAAGAAGACGAAGTCAGTTTTTTGTATAATTATGTATAATATTGTATAATAGTGTATATGAGTGTATAACACATCTTACACTATTATGCACTTTTATACACCTTTATACAAGCGTCTGTAGACGAACTTCTTCCATGATTTTCAGTTGCAATTCTTGTTCAAAATCAGTCCAAATCTCCATTAAACGACTTCAAATTTTATATACAACCTCTTTATACTATTTCTAACAATTCTAAATAATACTCACTCCAAATTTCTCACAAAATCAATTTCGGAATCTAAACACACATATTTAAGCTTGTTAAAAATTTAATTTTCATCACCAAAATGGATTTGGTTTGTTGAACTAATATTTGAGTACAGATACTGATTCGAAAATTAACTTAAAAGCTTGAGGAATCTTTTTTAAAAATTAAATAGTAATTTTGAGAACCTAGTGGAGTAGGATGTTGAATCTTAGCCTATTATTTTTGGGCTATTTGGTTGTAAATTGAAATATGGGCTATCAAATTGAAAGGTAAGGATCCCAGTTGTTCTAATGTGAAATTTTCCCTAAAGAGTGAGTAGAGCATCGTACCCACAAAACTTGTGATTATTTATCAAGAAAATCAAGAAATTCTACTTTATCGAGTCAAGAACAATTTCAAGGGATTTTTTGTTTGATTAATTATACTAACTACAGTTGCAATTAAAAGAAAAACTAATTAACTAGCACACTTAGCACGAACATTTTTATTCAATGAGAAATAATATTCCAAGGTTACGGCTGGCTAACAATCCTGTTGAATTCTTCAATCAACTCGACTTATTAATTTATCTGGGTCATTAACCTGCAAGGACAATAATACTCGTAGAAATTTGACAACTTCTACTCGCCTATTCAATTTGTTCTAAACCTTATATTTCTATGAGATTATAGATAAAAAGAACGCATTCACGATTTCTTGCACAATTGGCTAAGCACGGCAAATAGGTATATTTCTATCCGTATTCGCAAGTCAATTCCCAATGACTAGGTTCAAGATCGCGCTCTATTCAATCCTATTGCAATCAAGAATTACCTCTTTCACTGTTAGCTTGGCAGTAAAGTAATTAAACTCAGGATATGAATATACAACCCAATATGATAAATTTACTCGTCAAATCAATATTCAAATATCAACATTCATGTAAAAGCAAAACCCAAGAATAAACGAGTTTAGTCACGCATAGTCATGGTAGCAATCTCAAATAATTTCCAACAATACATAAAAATCAATAAAAGAAGAAAAAAGTTAGAACTCAAGACGAATTCCGTGGTTTCCAAACTCTGTGATTGCTTTTCTCTGCTTCCAAATATGTTAGATGACCAAAAAGAGGCATTTTTGGCTTATATATTGCGCCCAATTTAATTCAGTTAAATGTTGGATTGATTTGGGCTAAATATATAACCCAAATTGAAGTAAAAATGGGTATTTTCCCTTAAAAAGTTGCAGGCAAGGAAAGACAAAATGGATCCTTTTTTATTTTATTTTCTTTTCCATGTTCCTCTATTGGTTGTAGTTTTTGCACCGATTGATTCTCATTTATGTGTAAAGCTAAGATAATGGCCTGGCCAAAAATCGTATGTACTGAATTAGCTAGATATTAAACATACTAAAAAGGCAACTTAAAGAACATGTACCAAAAATCTTATGTTGTTAATTACTAGATGTTTTGCAAAAAGGAACCAAATTCTATTATAGATTTATCCTCTAAGGATAATACAAAGTAGTGATAAAGTACCCATCAGGAAAAACTTCTATGGCATTAAATTATATACACTGTGTTTACTCTAAAAATCGAGTAACAATTAAACTTGTAATGTAATTTTAAGGATACGCGATTTCACTTAATACCAACTGATTAATTTAGAGATAAGTGATGAAATTGACAAGAATATAAAACAAACCGATGTTTGGACAGTATCCTCGAGCTGATCAACCCTCGAGAGTAGTAAAGCAAGAATAGTTAAAGAACAACAGTTGAAAAATAATAATTAAAGAGCAGTAAGCTGATGAGCAGAAGAAAGAAATATTATATTGCCGTGTTCAGGTCTGATCCATTACGAGGCTGACCCTCGATGCAATTCTCTGATCTCGAAACAATGACAAAATCGGGCAAACCCAATTTTACCTATATACAGACAGTCCCCTCTTCTTAGAGTGTAATGAAAAGAAACGAACTGAGTCATCTCGTACATCGACCAATTATGACATCATCCTCGTGACATAAGCAACAGAGGCAACCGAAACGTCGTGTCTGCACAGTTCTCAAAATCATTAATTAGCATTAGCTGATGGTCGGCCACTGATGCCCTTGAACCGTCATTGTAATATTATAAATCGGTCATCTTCATAATCTTCCCAAACTTTATTTGCAAAAACCTTTCTTAACCTTCAAAGCTTTCCTACTTTCTTCAAGTTTCTCAATTTTGCAAATTCTTCGGAATCCATTTGCCAAATCCTTTCCTAAAACAATAAGCTTCTTCTTTCTCTAAACTCATATAGAAATGGCAAAAATATCTAAAACTGTTCCCCAAAAGGAACAAGCCTCTACATCGCGGCCGGTCGGCAATAAAACGTCAGTGGAGCCACGCATCAAGGAGTGTGTTCCTTGGTCGTGCGACCTTACTTCTGATTTTAAAGTTGAGAAAAGCTCATCGGTCCCTGGCCGATGCGAGCCAATGTCGAGATACATATGTGAGCACGTGATTTTTGCCTCGCTTAAATTATTCCTATAAAATACATAAAATTAGGATTTTTCCGTTAATTATTTGATTTTTAGGATTTGATTGCATAAATTTGTGTTTGTTTGCATTTTTATGTGCATCTTTAGTTGGTATAATTCATAAAAATACAAAAATATAGTACCTTTGCATTTAAGACTCCATTTTACATTTTTAGTTTTATTAGTTAATTAATATTACAAAATAAGAAGAAAATTAACAAAAATAGTCTTTTTGCATTTTTACGTTTAATTTTTCGATTTTTTCTTAGTTTTCTTTTTAAATTAGGATTTAGTTAATTTTAGAAAATTAGAGTTTACTCAGGTCTTCTCATTTTAACTTAACAAAAATCTAAAAATATGAAATGAAAATGAAATGAAATTTAAAAGAAGAGAAAAAAGAAGAAAATTAAAAGAAAATGAAAGCTTTAATAAAGACCCAATTTTTGGGCCACTCTTTAAAATTCCAGCCCAAATAAGCTAGACCCTGAGCCAAACCCAGCCCAAATCATCCCTGCATCCAGCCCAGTACGTCAAAGATACCCGGTCCAGGACCCCTTTGACCCCAAAACGACCCCGTTTGGCTTAGAATCAATCCCAGCCGTCGAGGTTGTAAGATCCGACGGTTGGGAAGCTAGGATTTCAAAATATATAATTGTCCAAACACGCCCTACCCCCCCTTCTCACCATCTCTAAGACCCCAAATACCCAAACCCTAATTCCGCCGCCTACCACCGCAAACCGCCGCCGGAAATCGCCTCCGCCGGCGGCGATTGGGCAATAGCTCCCAAAATTACACCACTACACCGCATCAATCTCCCCGTTACAAGTCCCTCACTATCTTCCCTCGAATCCCACTAGAATCCTTCGAATAATCAGAACAGTCGTCGTCATCTCCGCCGTCCACGGCAGCGCCACCTCCAAACACCCCCAAAATCACACCCCATGCTCCTCTCCTCCTCTTCTTTCCATGTCTAGGTTTAGATTCCCTCAAATCACCACCAGATTCCTCGAATTTCAAATCGAAACTCGGGTCCCAAAACCCTAAATCCTCTAAATTTCACCAAAATTACACCCCATACTCTCTTAACCTCCCTTTTCCGAACCCCTGACTGATTCCTTTCGAATATCGCCGGAATTGCTCGAATTTTAAATCAAGGAAAGCGGCAGAACCCTAAAATTACATAGGTGAGTTTCCTTTGCTTGTTTATATATTTGAACTATTTCTTCTTCAAGATTAGCCGATTTAGGTTTTGATTTTCATTTTGTTTGCTTATTAATCTGTCTATAATCAGTAATTGAACTTGTTCTTCTCTGTTTTTATTTGTTCATGTTATTTTGTTTTGAGTTCTAATTCTCTGATAGTCGATAATATGAATTTTGTTCTTATTTTTGGTCCCCTGTTGTTTTTTTTTTTACCTTTTGATTGCATGATTTAGTTGTACTTCATTCTAATTGTAGTTTCAGCTTTTATTTGTTTGTTTTAATTGTTAGTTTACTGTTTTATTATGTAATTTTAGGATTCATTTTGATTAGAATTAGTTTAGTTTAGAAATTTTCTCCTAGTTTAATCTCAGTTCCTTTTCGAAATTCTGCTCAGTTTTGTAAATAAGGGTTTGGGTTGTTGTTTGAGACCAGTAGGTCGTTTGAATTGGGTCACTTGGCCCAGACCTAGTTGGTGGACCTGGGTAAAATTCAGGGGTATTCAGGGTTAGTTTGGGTATTCCTACATAGAAAACATTGCTCTAGTTGAAACTAGAACACCCTATAATCTTCTAGAATAGGGCCTTGATGTAAATTTAAGTAGTTTTAGTGCAGTGACTTGAGAAACAAGTCAAAACTTTAGGGACTATTGAATAAAATCTGAAATAAAAGAGGGGGAAAAGGTGTGAGTGAGATCTAGAAGCTTCTTCCCCCTCTTTTGCCTATAAGAAGCAGCTTATCTGCCTTCTTTTCCAAGGTTTTGAATCTGAAAATTCCCAAAAACTCTCCAGCTCCTATTCTTCCCTCAAAAATCCTTTTCTTCAAATCTGACCTTCAAGTTTGAATTTCAAAAAAAAAAAACGAAAATCCCAGGAGATTCTAATTTGGAGCCATCTAGTTCTAAACCTTCTTAAGATCTCAATTTTCTGAAAAATCAAAAAAAAAAAAAACTATAAGGCAATAGAAACTGAATAAAGTACTGTTACATTGAACAATCCTATGGTAATATTGAGTGTAGTGATTGATTTCTACGTCTTGGCTTGGATTTCAATTGTTGAAGGTTTTCAGAAGTTTCTGGGTATAATTTGAGTCTGTTTGGGGTTCAATCAAGCCTATTCTGTTTATTTGCTGGTGTTGTTCGTCTTTGAATTCATTCTTGGGTTGGCTGAAATTGGTTTCATTGTCATTGCTGGACTCTAGTTGCTGTTATCTGCCTGTTGATCCTTATTTTCCAGGTACATAACTCCCAAAATCCCTATGTACTGTGAAAGGTTGACTCGAAGAAGGGAATAAGAAGATTAGCATATCTATTATGTTCACACGTCTATTTGTGCATTAAATTTACTGTCTCGTTCAATAATTCTCTGTACTTGTAGGATAGTTCATGCCATTTCCTTTTGTGAAGCATTGTAATTAAACAGGACATTCTTATTGCCTGCATATATGCATGCTTGAGTAGATCTATTAGTCTTTTAGTTTGAAATTAGAAGTTTGCTATAGTTTTGCTTGTTGATTAGAATGCTTGAGGTCATTTAAATGGACTGGAAATTTATAACGTGTTTAAGCTTAGGAATTCAGTAGCCTCATCTGAATTACATGTTGTAAGCAATCTGTTTTCATTTAAAATCAGTAGATCAACGAGTTTAGGGTTCATTTGTGAAGTCAATGTCCAATTAAAATCAGGATCTGTTAGTTTATTAGATCATATGATACAATGATTCAATTCTATTCTAGTATCAAAGCAAAGCGACAGAGTTGACTTGTAATTCTGACCACTGTTGGTTGATGTCAAAAGTGGTTACATTAGGAAATCAAGTTTTTAGTCAGCACTGGTTTATTAGCATTGATGCTTGGACCGTGTGGGCAATAAGAATTGGGCCTAATCTGGCCCAGTTGCATAGCAGCAGACTGCTGACTAGAGCCCACATCCCGGCTCTTGTTTGCCCTTGCTTTGGGCCTGTCCTGGAGCCCAATTTCGGACAGCTTTTTATAAAGCTGAATGCATTTACTTTCATCTTGGGCCAGTTTTGAAGCCCAATATGCTGAAGGCCCTATCTCATTATTAAAGCTATTGGTTTATTTTGCAATATAGGTTTTGAGCTTTCTTGTTAAGTAGCATGCTTGAATTAAGAGGCATGCCTCTTGTTTAAGTGTGGACTTGAATTTGAGACTCAAATTCCTTGTTTGCCTTAAATAATAGCAATGACTAATATTAATTAATTAGGGGCTCTTTAGAGACCAAATAAATAGAATAATCGTAGTTTGCTTTAGGTTGGCCTTAAAATAATAAAGTGAGACGAGCCTCGCCAAACAAAACACATAAATTGCGGGGCCCTCATTGAATGCTTAATAAAATACTTAGAATTTGGGGCATACCGTTTAGCGAATTTCACGGCCTCTCGGAAAGATAATAACTCGTTAGTCGCTTTAGGCGCGCTTTTTAAAAATTTTACCTTCCTAAATACGGGTGTGCATTTCATGCAACCCAAATCCAAATCCGAAAACGTTGAATAAGAATGTGTCGAGGATCCGGGTGCATTTCATATGACGTGATCCGAAAACACGTTTTTAAACAATGTTCGCTCTCATAAAAATAATTAGAATTGGTAAATAATTATAAAAGTGCACTATAGGTTGGAACATGCAAAAAATTAGATTTTTAGCCAATTACAATAATTTAAGCGACCGTGCTAGAACCACGGGATCCGAGGGTGCCTAACACCTTCCCTCGGGTCAACAGAATTCCTTATTCAGAATTTCTCGTTCGCAGAATCCAATTGGGAAGTCGAAAGTTTTCCTCGATTTGGGCTTCATTAAACCGGTGACTTGGGACACCAAAAGCCAATCCTATCCCAAGTGGCGACTCTAAAAATCAATAAATAATCCCATTTCGAATAATGTCACTTTAAATGGAAAAACTCCCTTATACATTATCCTTCAGGGTAGGTGTGTATAAAAGGAGGTGTGACAACATATGCTCGATAACTGCGGGCGATCTCAAACAAGTGAAGAAAGATTGCCACTGGGAAGGGAAAGAGGTGGTGATTCCGACCCCCGGGGATGACATCACTACTTGCGTGGAAGGGTTTTTAAGTGTTTACACATACCCTTTCACGCTGGGTCCCATCGATCCCGTGATCATCGACTTATGCCGCCAGTACCAAATAACCTAAGTCCAAATCCACCATTCTTTTTGGCGCATAGTGATTTTGTTCCAATTTTTTGTGAATAAGGTCGACGGGATGCCTTTCACCTCGACCATCTCATTAAATTGTACAACCCCTGTCTCTATCGAGGTGGATTAATAAGGCTTCAGCGCCAGGGCACAAAGGCGTTGTTCTCGAGTATAGACAAGCCCAAGAATCGAGGATGGATGAGTCGATTTGTCCGAGTGATGACCGCCGACATAATCCCGGTCGAGAAGATGTCATTCCCCAAAAAATGGTAAATGATACGTAAGTATAACTTACTCATAGTTTTTATTTGCTGTTTTGTTTATTTTGCTTTTCTTCATCCACATATCTTCTTACCCATATCTCTTCTTATGATGTAGCGGTTCCCTGGGTGCCTGGTGCAATCTTGGACCTCGAAGGCTGGGTTCGGAAGCTGTCCTTGACCTCATCGTATTCTGAGCGTTGTTGGCGTCATTTGGCAAGGGCTGATGGGAAGCCAAGAATCACGGTAAGCTTATCTTATACGCTGTTGGTGCCCTTCTCCGAAACGTCTCTTTTCACTTGTACTTAATTACCTTTTATGAATGTCTCAGGGAAGTTTCCGAAATGAGGCCGGCCCTGCCTGGAAAAGAGGAGGCCCCAAAATCGTATAAGGATAAGAAGAGAAAAAGGGTTTCGATCTCCGAGACCCCGAAACCAAAGAAGAGCAAGACTTGCAAGCCGAAGAACGACGTCGCTGTCTTGTCTAAGGATGCACTTCAACAACTATGAGATGAAGAAGAGGAGCATGAAGATGGCGACTTTAGGCTGGTGGTTACCAAAATAAGAACGTCGAGGTCCCAAAGGCCGCTGGGCCGGTTATGATCGAAGAAGTTCACCCTCGGGCTGAGGAGGGCTTGGAAGATGCCTCGAGCGGAGTCCCCGAGTCAGCAGGGGCCGATGTTGCATCCCACCGAGATAATTAATCAGTGGATGTATCCGAAAGGGCCAGTTCTGAGGCCATTCGAAATGAAGGGAATGCTCCAAGTGACTTGCTTGGGGCAATAGACATAGGTGATTCGCCGCTCCTCCCCTCATTCTCTGAGGGGAAGATTGAGGAAGCTCGGGCCGTGGAGACCCTCGATGCGGGAATAGCCCACAGAGGGGAGGACCTTTTCTATGGCTGCTTCACGGGGGTTGAAGATGTTCCCGATCTAGACGCATCGAGCATCTTTGACGAGGCTCATCGTCTCGTGAGTCAGGTATGTCTTAGCCCCTTTTATCAATATCATTTTTGTCTTTTTGTTTTTCTCTTGTCTGACTTTCCTTTCTTTCTGCATAGGCCTTGACGCTTCATCGAGAAGCGTTTTCTAAATCTTGAGCTGAGCTTGACCAGTGTGAGGCCGATCTCAAGAGGTTCACGGAGGAGAGGAATTCCCTCAAACTCCTTTATGTGCAAAAAGAAGAGAAAATCAGGGATCTCTGAGCTGAATTGGCAACAGCTCATAAAAAGCAGACCGATCTCATTGAACATGTAAAGTAAATTTTTAGGAGCTTGACGTATCAATTTGATATTGGTGATTAACACTTAGATCCTGCAGGTTCATTAGAAGGCCGAGAAAATCGAGCAGCTTCGCGAGGAGGTAAAGATAAAAGATGCACACTTTGTGTGGAAGCAGAACATGGACCGCCTCGCCTCAGAGAAAGATATGGCCCGAGCCCAGTTGTCTACGGTTGAATGTAACCTCCAAAGCGTGAAGGAGGAGAGCCTGGACCGAGCCAAAAAAATTAAAGTGCTCGAGGATCGGTTGCCCGCTGAGCTTGCAAAGGCCACATCTATAGCGGAAAGAGTAAAGACCGATGTGGAGGCTGTCGTGGCCATCTACCGAGACGATGCTGAAGCTGCTCATGCTCGGGCAAAAGAAATTTCTAATGCTGCTCAGGCTCAATTACTTCATGTTGCCGTGCACGCCAAATGCCAATCTCAAAGAGACTCTCGAGGAGATCCACGCCCGCGGTTTCGACCTTGCTACTGAGATCGACAACGCGAAGGATCTAGAGACCGAAGCCGAAGATTTGCTCTTTGATGATGATGACTCCGGGAGCGCAAGTGGATCCGGGAGTCGAAAAGATGAAGATGAAGCTCCCGGGGATGATTAGGCACTTAGAACTTTTTTCTTCTTTTTGGTTTTTTATGTAAGACCCTGAGTGGTGTTTGTAAATACTATCGTATATATGAAAGATCCTTTTTCTTTCCGATTTGTCTCTAATCTTTGTTTTGAAAACTTTGTTTTGTTTTCGCTTTATGATAATTCCGATATACTTTTGGCCTTGTGAGGAATTTAACTCACTTTGTTGCCTCGTAAAGATTTCGTTAAAATCAGATTGTTATAATTTCTATAATCGAGTGAGTACCTGATCAAACACGGAGCGGTAAAAACCCTTGGGTTTTGGTTAAGCGAGGGTGAGCCCTCGAGCTCAATAATATAATGGCCCTTAGGCTCTTTCATCGGGCCGATACGACCTCAAGATAGTGGCTTTTTCTCTTTTTTCGGCATAAAAGTTTAGTTTTTATACCTTAGCATGAGATAAATATGTACCCATTAGGATTTAGTGTTGTCAAAAAACATTGTTATGCCTTAGCATAAGTTCGCTCGAGAGTTCGAACAATTTAGTACCCCTTAAGGTTTTTGAGGGTTGATGTTATCGAAACCCTTTTGTAATTTTGCCGAGGGTATCCTTGTTTAACCGGTTTTGTGAAAATGTTTGAAGGCTTTTTTAATTACGGAATTCGGACGTCTCCGAACCGTGATAGTTTGGCCATAGTCTTTAACTTGATATTTGCCCATTCGGCTTGTTTCTCGATTATACTTCAAACTTGTTCGATGTATCAGTCCCCGAGTGTGGTGGATGTGGCCTATAAAATCGAGGATTGCCTTTTTAAGGTCTTAAGATTAACAATTTGAGCATGTCAATTTTCTAACGATAGTCCCCGAATATGGGGTTAATTGCTCGAGCTTTAGTTGTGATTGGATCTTGTGCCGGTTTCCGTGAAATGCCGTAAGTATGAAATTGTAAAGTAGGAATTTCACTAAGGCATGGAACATCTGATAAGAAAAAAATGCTTCTTTAAATATATCATTCATGCGTACATGTTTTTTCATTAGGGCTCGGGAAATCTACAGGGCTTATGCAAAACATTTTGAAGCTGGTAAGTGGTTAATACACATATGGGGTGACACTAAAAATACGGTTTTAGCTTTCTAAAGGCGCTTATCAGTGCAAGTGCCAATTTCTCTAAGTGTGGATATCTAGTTTCTGTTTCTCCTAGAGTTCGACTTACACAATAAATAGTGAATTGCGTACCTTGATCTTCCCGAACTAGGACACCACTTACCTCGATCTCCGAGACTACGAAGTACAAGTAGAGTTTTTCATCTGCCTTTGGAGTATGAAGCAATGGTGGGCTCAAGAGGTATCGCTTTAATTCTTCTAACGCCTGTTGGCATTCCGAGGTCCAGGAAAAATCGTTCTTTTTTTTGAGTAGAGAGAAGAAACTATGACTCTGATCCGACGATCTTGATATGAATTGGCCTAGAGCAGCTATCCGCACCGTCAGCCTTTGCACGGCTTTAACGTTGTCCACAACGGTGATGTCTTTGATAGCCTTGATTTTATCGGGGTTGATCTCGATTCCCCGATTCGACACCATGAAGCCAAGAAACTTGCCCGAACCGACTCCGAAAACGCATTTCTCGGCGGTTGAGCTTCATGTTGTATTTTCTCAGTATCTCAAATGTTTCCTGCAAATGCGTCAAATGGTCCTGTGCGCACATGGATTTAACTAGCATTTCATCAATATATACTTCCATTGTCTTACCTATCTGTTCTTCGAACATTTTATTTACTAGGCGTTGGTAGGTAGCTCCTACGTTTTTTAGCCCGAAGGGCATTACATTATAACAATATGCTCCATACTTGGTGATAAATGAAGTCTTTTCTTGGTCTTTCGGGTTCATTTGAATTTGGTTGTACCCGGAATAGGCATCGAGAAATCTAAGGATCTCGTGGCCGTCAGTGGCGTCGATCATGGGATCGATGTTAGGCAGTGGAAAAGAATATTTGGGACATGCCTTGTTTAAATCCTTATAATCTACACACATTCTAAGTTTGTTCCCTTTTTAAGGAACTACGACTACATTGGCTAACCATTCGGGATATTTCACTTCCCGAATGGATCCTATTTTGAGAAGTTTAGTTACCTTGTCCTTTATGAATGTGTGTTTTACCTCGGACTGTGGCCTTCTCTTTTGCTTTACCGGTCTGAAGTTCGGGTCCAAACTCAGTCGATAAGTAGTGATCTCCGGTGGGATCCCTGTCATGTCAAGGTGGGACCAAGCAAAACAATCCATATTTTTTCCTGAGCTCGGAAGTTAACCCCGTGCCCAAGTATACCTTTTGATTAGCCAGGTGCTCGATCAGTATGACTTGTTCCAGCTCTTCGATCGTTGACTTCATGGAAGCGGACTCATCTAGAATTATGAAGGTTCGAGGTATCATGCAATCATCATCCTCGATAATTTCTTGTCGTTCCGATCTGGTCGAAGCCGCCGACTGCGGTTTCTATTTGACCTTCTATTTTTCCTTCGATTCTAGTCCCTTTGATGATGTTAGAGTTGACATGGGTATCACCTCATCAATTGCAAAAATCTTTTTAGCTGCTGGTTGCTCGTCGTACACTATTTTTTCTCCTTCCGGTGTTGGAAATTTCAAGACTTGATGAAGTGTTGAAGGTACTGCCCTCATATTATGGATCCAAGGTCTTCCGAGAAGTGCATTATACCTCATATCTTCTTCGATCACGTGGAATTCGTTTCTTGGATAGTTCCGGCCACGTTTACTGGCAACATGATTTCCCATTTGGTGGTTTCACTCGCTATGTTGAAATCGTTGAGCACTTGAGCTGCATGCACGATCTATCCTGAAGGCCGAGTTACTCTATCACCCTCGGTCGAATAATATTCTCGGAGCTACCTAGATGAACCAACACATGTTTAACTTGAATTTTATTCATAAGGATAGAAATTACCAGTGCGTTGTTGTGAGGTTGTTCGATCCCTTCTGCTTCCTCGTCGTTGAAGGATAAGGTATCTTCTAGGAAAGCTCCGGAGATTCTATGGGAAATTGAAAATGTCGAAGTAAGCTGTGGCTTATAAATAGGAAGATGAGGAGATAAGGGGTGAAGGATATTCATGATATTCTTAAAGATTTATGTTCATTCGCTTTGTAAGTAGTCCCGGGTACGTTTCTCCCTTGTGATCGTGACTTTGGTGCGTTTAAATATTGGACCCTGAGGGATATCGACCCCACCGACGTTCATATGAATCACGTGTTGCGGTTCTTCCTGTTCGCATCTCTGTCTCTAAAGTGATTTTTTGCTCGATCACTTAAGAACTCTCAAAGATGGCCTTCGTTGAACAAACAAGCTACCTCCTCTCTTATTTGTCTGCAATTTTTGGTTCTGTGACCTTGGGTTCCATGGTACTTGCATATTTGATTTGGATTCCTTTGAGCTTGATCAGTCTGTAGGGTTCAGGGCCACCTAGTATCTTTGATTCATCAAATGGCTGACACAATACCTGAAGCATTGACGCTGAAGTTGTACTTTGATAACCGTTGGGCTTTCTTAGGCTCGATATTCTTATCGAAGCCACTCTTACTCATAAGCCCTCGAGAATTTTGACCTCGATCATTCCTTCGATCACTGCGAACGGGATTACGTCCCGATCCGTTGTTCCTATGATCTGTGCCATAAGGTAGGTATCGATCTCTGTTCGATAAGGGCTCTCTATCGATGTCTCTTCAAATCTGCCTTCGGATCTATTTGGATAAAAGGAACCGGATGGGGCTTCTGACTGATCATCCTCGACTTTGATTTTGGATTGGTACCGATTATGCACATTGGCCCAGGTCACCGATGGATATTCAATCAAATTCTGCTTCACTTGACATGATGCTACAGAACTTCGCTTGTTCAAAGCCTGAGTAAAGGCTTGGACAGCCCAATCATCGTAATCGGGGGTAGGTCCATGCGTTCCATCTAAAATTGAGATACAAATTCCCTTATCATTTCATTGTCCTTTTGTCTCAATTTGAAGAGGTTCGACTTCCTGGTCGCGACCTTTATTGCTCCGGAGTGTGCCTTTACGATGAATTGGCGAGCATGGTGAAAAAATCGATGGAATTGGGCGACAAATTGTGGTACCATATAATTGCCCCCTTCAACAAAGTTTCTCCAATTTTTTGCAGCAAAACGGTTCAATCTCATAATCTTCTAAGTCATTTCCCTTTGTCCCGCATGTGTACGAAGTGATGTGTTCATTAAGAACGGTGGTCCCGTTGTACTTGGGGATGTACAGAATACGGAACTTCTTAAGAATCGTCTTTGGAGCCGCACTTTGAGGAAAAGGCTTTTGTACGAATTTCTATGAATCCAAACCCTTTAGGATCGGGGGTGCCCCCGATATTTGGTCAACTCATGAGTTGTACGTTTCCACCTTTTTGTCATTAGCCTCGATTTTCTTTTCAACTGTTTCAGTCCGTTGCGTGAGCTCCTCGAGCATCTTCATAACGGCGGGATCAGTGCTAGATCCATTATCGTTCAATTTCTCCTGTACTACTTCGACCCTACGAACAACTTCCTATGATGTATCGAGTTTGATTCTGCTTGGTGCCCGATTCTTGAGTTGTGGTATTGCAGCTTACTGAGTTTGTAGCATGTCAAATATCGTTCGAAGGCTAATTCCGCCTTCTTTACCATTTTGTATGTTCCAATCAGTTGCTCGAGTTTCTCTGCGAACGCTATTTTCAGGGTCGGCGCCTAAATATCCACGAATGGCGACATGAGAATTGACATCAACCGGATCAATGGCCTGTGGTGCGTTGGGATTTATTGGAGGTACTCCGTTTCTCGAGGCGACTACATGCTCGTTTTTGCCATGAAGACCAAGGCCGGTGTCAGTGTGAGTGGGTATTGTTTGAGAGTTGACATGTTGATTCCTGAAATCAAAAATATTCACAAGAACAAGCGTAAAAGCGGTGTGTGTTATGAAGGCTAAAATATTAAGCAATCACTATTATCCTAAGCCCCACGGTGGGCGCCAAACTATTTACCCTAAAAAACGAGTAACAATTAAACTTGTTATGTGGTTTTAAGGATACGAGATTTCACTTAATAACAATTGATTAATTTAGAGATATGTGATGAAATTGACAAGAATATAAAACAAACCGATGTTTGGACAATATCCTCGAGCTGATGAACCCTCCAAGAGTAGTAAAGTAAGAACAATTAAAGAGCAACAGTTAAAGAACAATAATTAAAGCGCAGTAAGCTGATGAACAGAAGAAAGAAATATTATATTGCCTTGATCTGTATGAATGTGAGAGAGTTTACAAATAATGGGGACCCCTCTTTATATACTAGAGGAATCCTAATTGAGGTAAAATTCTACTTACAGAAGTAAAACCCCATGATTGATACAAATAACCGCCCTTGATTTGATCCGTTCTGAGATTTTCGCCGTGATCTCCGACCAGTTACAGATATTTCGCCTTTCCGTTATTGTGTTACGCTCGAAGCTGGTCATATCCGGTCTCGATTGGCGGGGACCTCGATCTCGACGGGTGCCTCGAACCCTGAACTCGGCACCTTGTTTCCGTGTTCAGGTCTAATCCATTACGAGGCTGACCCTCGATGCAGTTCTCTGATCTCGAAATAATTACAAAATCGGGCAAGCCTGATTTTACCCTTATACACACTGACAATCAAAGAGTTTTTATTATATCTACCATGGCATTGACTTGATAATATTATATACACTGACATACAAAGAGTTTTTATTGTATCTACCATGGCATTGACTTGATACTAACTTTATCTACAAGGGCTTGATTCACTGCTTGTATCAGCTGTTTTTTCTATAGCAGAATACATTGGTAAAACAAAGAATCTTGGGAATTGATTGCTTTGTTCTAAAATTATCCACAATCACAAACAACACAAATTTGGCTGAAAGATATCAAAATACTGAACAGATGATCAAGATTCAAGCATGTTGCTTCAACCAAAGAAGTCGTTTAATTTGCTTGTTTATGTAGAAGGCTCATATTTACTAGATTTCAGTGTCCGTCCAGGTTCTCCAACATACTGGGAAAACACTATGCGCACGAGAAACGAGGATAATCAGTACGTGGCCGAGGGAGTGGTGATTGAACATACGGGTTGTTCAAGTGATAGTCACAAAATTTGGTGACAGTTTAAGGACAATGCTTACAATTACACAAATGGAAGAAGTTTATAGCATCGATGATGATTGCATATATAGTGTCTATGGACTTTCTGTTGACACTTTCATTTCACCTGATGAATTGGAAATGGACTATCCTGAAGGAAGTCTTGAGTGGAGGCCTCTATTACATATATCAAGCTGTATACGGTCAAATTCGGGCTTGCCCTTTTTGTGACAGGCCAAGGTTCGACCATGTGCTATATCGGACCGTGGTGTGAAGATAGATCATCGAGCTCGAGACCTTGAGACCGATTAAGATCGAGGCCGACCAAAACCAAGATCAATCAAGATCGACCAAGATGGAGACCGAATAAGTTGGAGATCGAGGGAAGCTTATCGAGTCGAATAACAGAAAGACGAAATATCCACAATCGGGCGAGAATCACAGTGCGAATTGTTTACCTTGAAAATGGTAATAACAATTAGATTTGATTTTGTGATTCTAAAAATATGTGATCTATTTTTATGCTGGTTGTTAGGCAATAGATGCTAAATGAAGGATTAGAAGTTAAGACGATATCTTGTAGATGGCTTAATAAACGAACCAAAATGGCTAGGAATCGAGGCCTCGAGCTTGCGTACACGGGGCCTCGAGGTCGAATCTGATGCCCGGTTAAGGGTAGTCAATGAAGGACTAACAATTATTAGAGCTGCAATGGCGGCTCTCTATGATCAATAATGAGCAATAAATGGCGAACTATTAATAGCACACAACGAATATAAGAGATAAATGTAATACTAAAACCAAGAGAATGTGTTTGAGCTAGAGAGCAGAGAATGTTCTTGTATTGAATGTAGTGTATTGTATCTTGTGTATCGGATCTCTCTCTTTTACAAAATAGCAAGGGTCCCCTTTTATACATGAGGGAAAAATCCCAATATGACATGCGTAATTATTACGTAAAGTAACCAGTACAGCCACTTAATCGGCCTGATGCAGGCCGTCACTGTTAGTGCAGACATTGTTGGGAAAATATCGCTCCTAGGGAACTTCCCGCTTACTTGTGATAAACACCAGTTCGTTCTGCCTCGACACCGGGCACGAATAACCTTCGAAGACTTCGAACCCCGAGTTATGCTTCGGGACTTTCGAGATGAAATTGTGCAATGCCTCAATGACCGTGAAATTGGTATATCCGATTTTAGCCGCATACAGATAGTCCCCATGTTTCTCAAAGTAAAACGAAGGGAAATGACCTCAAGATCTTGCCCCTCTGGTGCTTTCATCGAAGCAAGTAGTTGCGCCCCGCCGAGTGACTGATGAAATAAACTGGGCTTCTAAAGGTTGCGCCCACACAGTCCTCAAAGCCTTAGAATTAATTACAGTGGTTGACTGCCCTTTAGTCTGTTCCAACCGCACATGTTGGGCTTCTATAAATACTAGTTTCGTAGTCCCTTCCTTTCTACTGCAGCATAAGGCTCCCCGCAGAGTTTTTCTTCCTTTTCACCTTTCTCTTACGTTCTTTCCTGAAGTGCGATTTTTTGATGCTTCTTTGTAACTCTCTGACAGAAATGTCGAACACTTCCATCTCTATCCCTCAAGAAGATGAGCCTTTTTCCTCCGCGCTCCCCTCAGAGAGTAAAGCAGTGGCATCTCTTAATGTCGGAGAATGCGTTCCGGAGGCCTTTGAGACGACCTCTGATTTTAAGATCGAAAGATCTTCCTCGAAGCCGGGCGATTTGAGCCCGCGTCTCGACATCAGTGTAATAATGGACCTTGAAAGGGGAAAAATCGACTGTCGTTGGGGGGATGCAGTATTAGTGGAGGTTCCTTCTCGGGGCGAGAATGTAACGACGTATAAGGCCGAGCCCTTGGTCCGGCGGTGCCATTGCCTTTGATAGACCCCGTGATCCCCGACTTCTACGAATGATATCAAGTAACACTCGGCCAAATTCATCCATCATTTTGGCATATAGTTTACATGACTAGGTATTATGCGAATATGATTAAGGGGATGCCCTTCACCCTTGACCATTTGATCAGAATGTATAGTCCCAGACTTTTTCGTGGGGGCCTGATTAAGCTCTGTTGCCGGGCCTTGATGGCCCTCTTCGCTTGTACTGACGAGGTTAGGAATGGGGGTGGATGAGCCGCTTCGTTCGAATTAGGAATTCAGACTTGATCCCCGTAGAGAGGATGCCGTTCCCCGAAAGATGGAACATGAAGCGTAAGTAGACATACTCAACTAAATGCCCGTTTCTTTCTTATGGATGCATTTCCTCATGAACTGACCTCCTCTGCTGATACAGCTGCTGTGACGTACCCTGATGCTGTTAGGAATCTTTCAGGCTGGGTAGCTAAACTGGACTCGATTTGCCTATATCCCGAGCGCGTGTGGCGCGATTTATCTAGGGCTCGATGGGAAGCCAAGGATCACGGTGGGACTTCGTTTCCAGTTGTAGTTTCAATTTTACCAAAGTTACTGCTAAATGCGTTCTCATTCTTCGTGCTTGTTTTTGTATTCGGGTAGGTCTGGGGGAGGTTTTCTTGATGAGAGAAACTCCGCCTGGTGAAGCGGATGCCTCAAAACTCGACGAAGAGAGGAAGAAACGAGGGATGTCGTCGACTTATCCTCCAAAATCTGAGAGAACCAGAGTGGAAGATCCTAAGGATGTCCAATAGCTTTAATTTCAGAAGCGTCGGGGAGCCCTCGAGCTGAGGGCGGAAAAAAATACGATCCCTTGATAGCACCCGAAGGGGGGAGAGGATCTGACTGTTTCACATTCTGTTGAGTTGACAGCTTCCGAGTCGCGGCCTGGTTCCATTGTCGCCACGCCTCGGGCTGAAGAGGCCTATGAGGGTGTATCGGGCGGTACTGCCGAGCCGATTGATGGCCAAAATTACCCTCGAGCCGAGGTGCGCTCGGTAGGCGATTCGGGGGAGCCTAATCCCGAAGATCATCTGAAGCAAGGGACGGCCCCGATTGATTTCGTCGAGGTCGTTGAAGTGAGCGATTCCCCTATGGAATCGGCTTTCCTTCGAGGGAGACGCAAGACGCCCCCAATACAGAGTCTCTCGATGTGGGGACGTCCGTTGGTGATGGAATATGTTATAAAAAGCCTTCTCCCGTGCCCGAGGAAAAGAATGACCCTGACATTTCGCTTATTTTCAATGAGATTGACATGCTATGTGATTGGGTAATCTATTCGTAAATTCTGCTTGGTGCCCCGACCTTTGCCCTGCTAACCTTATTTCTTTTGTGGTTCCGGGCCAAGGTGCTCTATAATCAAACATTTGCCAATTTTGAAACCGAGCTGATTCGCCATGAGGATGAATATAAGAAGCTTACCACAGAAGCTGATGAGCTTAGGGCTTTTTTTACCAAGAGGGAGGAAGAATTCCGTGGCCTTCGGGATTGCTTGGAGGCGGCGTCCCGGGAAAAGGCTCGCCTTGCTGAACAGGTTACATAGCTCCCGTTTTCTTTTTGTCTGTATGTCTAACTGACTTCAATGTTTTAATATCTTTTGGTCGATTTTTGCAGTTTAAGGAGAAAGATGTCCTTACGGGGTAGGAGCTCCAAGCCAGGGACTCTGAAATCCTCAAACTTAAGCGGCATTTGAGTGAGGCAATCTCTGAGATAGACGCCCTCCGCGGAGAGGTGATTTTGATCGGGCATTGCCTCGAAGATGCGAGGGCCGAGATCCGTAAGTATAAGGATCTCCATACTGAGTTGGCTACTACGCTATCCGACGTCAGGGCTGAGGCCGAGGCGCTTGTGACCTTGCATAAGGAGGACCCTGCTACTGCAAATGCTCATGCCCGGAAGGTGTTCGAAGAGGCTGAGCTACGCCTGACCCGAGCAGTGGAGCATGCCCGATTAGAATCTCGGAGATAGGCGCTTGAGGATATATATATGACGGGCATTGATTTAATTGCCGAAATTGAGAGGGTGAAGACCCTGGAAGACGAAGTTGTAGCCCTACTTCCTTCCGAAGATGAGTCGAGCACTGACTCGGGAGGCGATGAAGATGGAAGCGGAGTCCCTGAAGGGAGGAGGGCGTTGGAAACCCGGAGGTTACGTCCGAGGCTATTGGAAGTGTAGTTTCTGAGGGGGTCGTCGGTCCACAGTCCCCGAGGGAGAAGTAGACAAGGCTTTTTCCTTTTTGATTCTTTGTATGGGGATTTCAGAGAGCGTTTTCCAATGTAGCCTTTGTATTCTTTCGCGTACGCGCATAGAAGAAAACCTTTGGTTTCATCTTTCATGCATTTTCTTATGCTTGTGCATGTCTTTCCTCGTTTTGAATTTATATGTCAGTTGATGATTGGCCAGGTGAACTGGACTTCGGGTAGTGACCCTTATGTATATAATTCGGCCCTGAGGCTTGTTAAGCTGGCCCGTAGGCCTTTGGGCGTCTGGTCGGCACGACCTTTTGACTTAAGCTGGCGATAGCGGTTCTCATGTATGTGCCCTTGGGCATTTTTTAGTTAACATTTCGGGCTTAGACTCCGAGTTGGATTTTGACTTGAACTCTTGCAAATTTCAACCTTGCCCTTAGGCTCTCACGCGTTAGGTCGGTACAACCCTTTATATGGGCTGGCGGCAGTGGCTCTTACGCATTGGGTTGGTACGTCCTTTATATGGGCTGGCGGCAATGGCTCTTACGCATTAGGGTCGGTACGAACTTTAATATAGGTTGGCGACGATGGCTCTCACGCATTAGGGTCGGTACGACCCTTTATATGGGCTGGCGACAATGGCTCTTACGCATTAAGGTCGATACGATCTCTGATATAGGCTTTATTTTTCCATCGTTAAGTTCTTTTTGAAATTTGTGTTTGCTTGACTCTTTGACGTTTTGATAAAAACCTCGATTGTGCGTCGTTATGTGGCGATATGCAAGCACCTCGAGAGGTTTTGCTCGGTGGCTGAGTGTTTCGAAGCCTATAGTTTGGAGCTTACATGGTCGAAGCTCTTTTGCCTATGTCGAGGGTAGCCTATTTAACCGGTTCTTTTCGAAGTACTTGCAAAGTAATTGAAGGCTTGTGATTTCATAGCAACGGTCGGGCGTCCTCGAATCGCGTTAGTTTGCCTGGTACAGCCTCGTGCCATAGTCATTGTGTTTGGCCGGAGCCTTTCAGTCCCCGAGTGAAGTAGTTTCGGCGTCTATATCGAGGGTATGGCTTTTTAGGGGTCTTACAAGTTCGATATATAGCCTTAACTTTAAGATCGGGTTTATGCCTTTCGCAAGGTATTATGAATTCGAACATGCCTTACTTGAGGTCTTACAGTTTTGGTTACTTGGTACAAGTATGGTTCATGCCTTACATGAGGTCTTACAGTTTTGGTTACTTGGTACAAGTATGGTTCATGCCTTGCTTAAGGTCTTACAGTTTTTCTACTTGGTTCAAGTATAGTCCATGCCTTTCTTGAGGTCTTACATATATTGTTGTTGCCTTATATAGGTCTTACGAGACAGATGTTGCCCATATGGGGTCTTATGGCCTCGGGTTTTTGATAAATCGATGAGATGGTGATTGGCGACAGTCCCCGAGACATTGAAAGTTTTCTTGGCCCTGGAGCCGTTTTTGTAACCTTAATGTTGCCTCATTGAGGGCTTACAGGTTCGAAGATTTCGACCCGGAAGTCATACGGCTTCGAGTTTTGACGCCAGTCCACGAGTGTTCGGGACGTTTTTGGCTTCTGGAGCCGTTTTTGTAAACTTGATATTGCCTCGTTGAGGGCATACGAGTTCTAAGTTTTTGACCCGGAGGTCATATGGCCTTGAGTTTTCACGCCAGCACCCGAGTGTTGGGGACATTTTTGGCTTATGGAGCCATTTTTGTAAACTTGATATTGCCTCGTTGAGGTCTTACGAGTTCTAAGCTTTTTGACCCGGAGGTCATACGACCTTGAGTTTTGACGCCAGTCCCCGAGTGTTCGGGGCGTTTTCTGGCCCTGAGGCTATTTTTGTAAGAAATAGAAAACTTCTTTGAAATGCGAAATGCTTTGACGAAGGGGGAAGTATTCTTTGATTATTTGGTACAAGTATACACGTCTTCGCTGTCAAGGGCTCGGTTATTCTATACGGACACGGTTCGTTCGACCGTTTGGCCCGGTACATCATTTTCCTATCGAGACCCTGTCTAGCACATCTTTCGCTTCTCCGAGGCGGTGACCTTCCGGGGGGATGCCCCCAGCGTTCGAGGTTGATTGAAGAGAAGCCTTGAATACTTGTTGGGTCTTCCTTAGGTGGCATATAGATGTTGCCTCGTTAAAAACCTTGTCGGTGAAAAACCCTTTTTTGGGATGAAAAAATCCGATCGAAGGAAAAGAGTGCAACGCATGCCTTTCAAACCTAAGGCCTTTTGAGCTTTTAGCAGTAGTAGCGTTTGAACATTGATATATTCCAATTGCTTGGAAGTTGTCCGACTCCCAAGGTGCCGAGTTTGTAGGACCCTTTGCCGACTACCCCGAGGACGCGATACGGTCCTTCCTAATTCTGACCCAGCTTTCCTTCATTAGGATTTCGAGTATTCAAGGTGACTTTCCTTAGAACTATGTCCCTGATTCCAAAATGTCGGAGATTTGTTCTCCTGTTGTAGTATCTTTCGATTCTCTATTTTTGTGCGGCCATTCTGACTAGTGAGGCTTCTCGCTTTTCATCTAATAGTTCGAGAGCAGTAGTCATGGCCTCATTGTTCGAGCTCTCGGTGGTGTGTTGGAATATAGCTATAGGTTCCCCGACCTCGACCGGTATCATAGCCTCGGCGCCATATACCAGGGAGAACGGCGTTTCCCCCGTGCTTGATTTTGGAGTCGTTCGGTATGCCCAAAGCGCTTTGGGTAATATTTCTCTCCATCTTCCCTTTGCTCTTTCCAACTTCTTCTTTAAGTTTTGAATGATGGTTTTGTTTGTGGACTCGGCTTGGCCATTTGCACACGGGTGGTAGGGCGTCGACAGGATCCTTTTGATGTTGTGGTCCTTGAGGAACTGAGTCATTTTGCTTCCGATGAATCGCTTCCCGTTATCGCACGTTATCTCGGAAGGAATTTTGAATCGGCACATGATGTGGTCCCTGATGAAATTAATGACTTCTTTTTCTCTTTTTTTTCGAAGGCCTGCGCTTCAACCCATTTCGAGAAGTAGTCAGTCATAAATAAAATCAATCTAGCTTTACCTGGTGTCGTCGGTAGAGTTCCGACGATGTCCATCCCCCACTTCATTAACGGCCATGGCGACAAAACTGAATGTAGTTGTTCACCAGGTTGGTGAATCATTGGGGCAAATCTTTTGCATTTGTCGCACTTGCGGACGAATTCTTTGGTGTCCTTCTCCATGTTGTCCCAATAGTAGCCTGCCCTGATTATTTTTCGAACCAAGGAATCGGCACCAGACTGGTTTTCGCAGGTGCCCTCGTGGATTTCTCGGAGCACATAGTCCGTGTCTGCTGGCCCCAAACATACTGCTAGGGGGCCATCAAAAGTTCTTCTGTAAAGAGTTCTATTTTCGTCAATCGAGAATTAGGTCACTTTGATTCGCAGGGCCCTCGCCTCTTTTGGGTCTGCGGGTAGCTTCCCCCGTTCCAGATAATCGATATATTTATTTCTCCAATCCCATGTTAGGCTAGTGGAGTTGATCTCGGCATGGCCTTCCTCGATCATTGATTTGGATAGTTGAACAATATTTCCAGGGGAGTATGTCATCTTCCTCAACAGACGACCCCAGGTTTGCGAGGGCATCGGCTTCGCTATTTTCCTCCCGAGATATGTGGACCAGAGTCCATTCTTTAAAGCGGTGGAATGTGACTTGAATCTTGTCTAAGTATCTTTGCATTCTGTCTTCCCGAACTTTGAAGCTCCCACTTACCTGATTTACCACCAAGAGGGAATTACATCTTGCTTCAATGACTTCAGCTCCTAGGCCCTTGGCCAATTCTAGACCTGCAATCATAGCCTCATACTCGGCCTTATTGTTAGTTAACCTTGCAGTTTTTATAGATTGTCTGATCACGCCACCCGTAGGTGGCTTTAGAACTATACCAAGCCCGGATCCTCTTATGTTCGAGGCGCCATCAGTGAACAATGTCCATACCCTGGAAGATGTGCTCCTTTTTAGCAAAAGTTCTTTCTCGACATCGGGTACGAGGGAGGGAGTGAAGTCGGCTACATAGTCTGCCAAAATTTGAGACTTGATAGCCGTTCGGGGCTAATACTCGGTATCATATCCCCCGAGTTTGATGGCCCATTTGGCTAGCCGGCCCGATAATTCGGGTTTATGCAGTATGCTTCGAAGAGGATACGTTGATAAAACGCAAATATGATGACATTGGAAGTAAGGTTTCAATTTTTAAGACACACTTATTAATGCAAGAGTTAGCTTTTCCAGATGTAAGGGTCCGACTTACATAATAAACAGGGAATTGCGTACCTTGTTCTTCTAGAACCAGTACACCACTTACCGTTATCTCGGACACGGCCAGGTACAAATATAATGTTTCACCCTCTTTTGGGGTGTGGAGCAAAGGTGGGCTCATCAAGTATCACTTTAACTCCTCTAAGGTGCGTTGGCATTCCAGAGTCCATTCACAGTAATCTTTCTTGTAGAGAAAGGAGAAGAAATGGTGACTCCTGTCCGATGATTTTGATATGAACCGACCCAGGGCTGCTATCCACCCGGTCAGCCGTTGCACGGCCTTTACGTTATTTACCACCATAATCGATGGCTTTGATTTTGTCGGGGTTGATCTCGATTCCTCTGTTCAATAGCATGAAGCCTAAGAATTTGCCCAATCCTACCCGGAAGGCGCACTTATCGGGATTGAGCTTGATGTTGTAACTTCTAAGGATGTCGAACTTTCCTGCAAATGAGTCAAATGGGCCTCTGCGCACAGGGACTTAACTAGCATGTCGTCAATATAATCTTCCATGGACTTGCCTATTTGATGTTCGAACATCTTATTAACTAGGCGTTGGTATGTGGCCCTTGCATTTTTTTGCCCGAAGGGCATTACATTGTTGTAGCACGTATCGTATTTTGTGATGAATGAAGTCTTTTCTCTATCCTCGAGGTTCATCTGAATTTGATTATACCCCGAATAGGCATCGAGGAAAGTGAGGGTTTCATGGCCGGCCGTGGCATCGATCAAACGATCGATGTTGGGCAGCGAGAACGAGTCCTTCGGGCATGCCCTATTTAAATCTTTATAATCTACGCACATTCTTAGCTTATTCCCCTTTATGGGAACTACCACCACATTGGCTAGCCATTCGGGATATTTTACTTCCCTAATAGACCCTATCTTGAGGAGCTTAGTTACCTCGTCTTTGATGAATGCATGCTTTGTCTCGGACTGGGGTCTCCTTTTTTGCTTCACCGGTTTGTACCTAGGATCGACACTTAGCCGATGAGTGGTTATCTCCGATGGGATCCCTGTCATGTCTAAATGGGACCAACCAAAGCAATCGATGTTATTAATAAGGAATAAAATGAGTTTTTTCCTGAGTTCGAGGGTTAATCCCGTCCCCAGGTATACCTTCCTATCTAGGAGATGCTCGACCAATACGGCTTGCTCCAATTCTTCAACAGTCGATTTTGTTGCGTCGATTCTTCAGGGGCAATGAAGGTTCTGGGAGTGAGGAAGTCCTCTTCATCATCCTCGGGGGTTTGTTGGCTTTCCAACTATTCCGAGGTGGAGTGTATGGAATCTGGTACCTCTTCATGGATCGCGAACATTTCCTTCGCCGCATGTTGCTCGCCATATGCTGTCTTTATTCCGTCCTTTGTTGGAAAATTCATCATCTGATGAAAGGTCGATGGTACCGCCTTCGTGTTATGTATCCATGGCCTACCGAGCAAGGCATTGTACCTTGCGTCACCTTTAATAACGTGGAATCTGGTATCTTAAACTGCATCGAATATGTTTACCGGGAGGGTGATCTATCCTTCTGTTGCTTCGCCGGACATATTGAAGCCGTTGAGGATTCGGGAGGTAGGCATCACCTAATCGAGCAATCTGAGTTGTTCTACCACCATCGATCCAATTATGTTGCCCGAGCTACCTGGGTCCACGAGTACACATTTAATTTGGATGTTATTTAAGAGAAGTGAGATTACCAGCGCATCGTTGTGTGGATGAGATAGATCTCGAAGTCTTCTTCGTTGAACGCGAGGGTGTCCCCAGGTAGCCGGCCTTGGGTTTGTCCTTGCGTTTCCATAGAAACCTTTATCCGCTTGATTACGGGCCCCTAGGGAATGTCGGTCCCCCCGATAATCATATGAACGATATGCTAAGGTTTTTTTCACTTCACTTCCCCTGTTTGCCTCTCTTTCTTCCCGAGTGCCTTGTTGATTTCCTCGGCGTATATTGCTGTTGGCGTGCGAAGTTATTTCGACGTGTTGAGCATTGCGCGAGACCACATCCACGGGAATTGGTTCTGGTGCATCCTCAGGGTTTCGTGGTGGTATGCCAACACCTGGAACAGCCACGCCATTTTCTTCGTGGTCCTCATGATTGTTGTTTTCACGTGCTTTTACTGAGTTAGACATTTTTACCTGAAATCCAAAGATCTTGGACAAGAAAAAGTGCGAAAGAAAACTTGCGTTATGTAGTAAACCAGCAAGAAAACAATCACTATTATTTGTAGCCCCACGGTGGGCGCCAAACTATTTACCTTGAAAATGGTCATAACAATTAGATTTGATTTTGTGGTTCTAAAAATATGTGATCTATTTTTATGCTGGTTGTTAGAAAATAGATGCTTAGTGAAAGATTGAAAATTAAGATGATAGCTTGTAGATGGCTTAATAAACGAATCGAAATGGCTAGGAACCGAAGCCTCGAGCTTGCGTACACGGGGCCTCGAGGTCGAATCTGATGTCTGGTTAAGGATAGTCGGTGATGGACTAACAGTTATGAGAGCTGCCATGGCGGCTCTCTATGATCAATAATGAGCAAAAAATGGTGAACAATTAATAGAACACAACGAATATAAGAAATAAATGTAAATAATGAAACCAAGAGAATGTGTTTGAGCTAGAGAGCAGAGTATGCTCTTGTATTGAATGTGGTGTATTCTATCTTGTGTATCAGATCTCTCTCTTTTACAAAATGGCAAGGGATCCCTTTTATACATGAGGGAAAATCCCAATATGACATATGCGTAATTATTACGTAAAGTAACCGGTACAACCACTCAATCAGCCTGATGCAGGCTGTCATTGTTAGTGAAGACATTGTCAGGAAAATACCGCTCCTAGGGAACTTCCCGCTTACTTGTGATAACCACCAGTTCGTTCTGTCTCGACACCGGGCCAGAAGAACCTTCGAAGACTTCGAACCCCGAGCAATGCTTCGGACTTGTCGAGATGAAATTGTGCAATGCCTCGCCGACCGTGAAATCGGTCTATCCGATTTTAGCCGCATACACGAATCCCGGCACGTATCAAGAAAAGGCCAATTAATTAGCCAATCATGGGATTTCTTACCGTATTTAGAATTGTATCAACAGTAAGACTCCCCTACTATATAAAGGGGGTTTGATCATTTGTAAACATCATCATATTCACGCTACATAAAGCAATATACTATCTTTCTCTTAAGCTCTCAATACTTTGTCAGTTTGTTCTTATTTACTAGTGGAATACTCGTTTGATTCGAAGGCGACCTAGCTCGAGGATCAAAGCTATACATTTCTTTTGGTTTGCTTTATTTTTATTTGCAGTTAATTTCGATATCAATATTGCGTTCTTTCTCAGTTTGTGCCAAACAAAATCACATGTCCTTAAAACCACAATATAAATTTAATTGTTATCCGTTTTTAGGGTAAACACAAGCAGAAATCAATTGATCTTCATTGAAATTACGTCTGATATTAATATTGACATACACATTGTGTGATTGAGCAACAGATCCTTATTTTCGTGTTTACATGCCACTGCACATATTGAACTTTTGAAGAATGGCCTTCTTTTTCCATGACTATAAAAATCATTTTGGTAGATTCTTTTTTCCTTTGCGTCCTGTAAATGCACCTCACCTCCAGAATCATGAACAAAAAAAATCTAATGATCTGTGCCTCCCTCAGGGGACAGTTTTCGAGGCATGCAGAAAGAATTAGATGAAGAAAGAAAATCTAAAAGGACATGCGTCCGCCGGGAGTCGAACCCGGATCTATTGCTTGGAAGGCAATTATCCTAACCGTTGGACTACAAACGCTTACTGTTAGGTAAGTCAAAATAAATTTAGATCAGTTTTAGGATCATGATTTTTGATACAAGAAAGTACGAGCAACAAGCTATTTTGAGAAATGTTGACACAAACATGTGCCTCTCTCTCGAATAAAGTGATGGTTCTGTGTTAGAATGACTACTTTGCATCTTAGATGTGTAAGTTCGTCTCTCATTAAACTCTTCATATCGATCTCTATCTCTTATACTGGGCCTCCTGCTAGCATAAAAGAAAAAATAATGAGCACACACATACACTGATACACATACCTCTATTACTGGCTATGAGCCAAAGATTTTAAAGTTAGAGGAGTTCCCACTTCCCAGTAACCAGGAGAAGCTTCCAGCTGCTTTGAACTATATGTCTTGATGTGTTTTTATGTAATTATCAGAACCAAGTTTGAAGCTCGTATTATTTGCACTAACAAAGGTGCGTCTATAGTCCAACGATTAGGATAATTGCCTTCCAAGCAACAGACCCGGGTTGGACCCCAGGCAGACGCATATCTCCTTGTAGAGCTTTCTTCCTTTATTTTGAAGGGGTGCCCTTTTTGGTCACGGTTCAAGCTGCGGATATGATACTTTAGACTAATTAGCTTCAATATTCTTATCATAGATATATCTTGAATCCAAAAATGAAAGAGTACAATCTTTATCATTTCTTTTAAAAGGATAAGAAAATAGAAAGGACTCCATATATTTCTTAGTCAAAGGTGTTAGGACCGGAAAATCAGGTGTCATGCGGAAGCTAGCAAAGCAAACCTTCAACGACGATAAATCCAACAACAAAAGAGAAATCTACCAAAAGAGACACAAACATTTAATGTGGTCCGGTCAATTGACCTACGTCCATGGCGGAGATGAGCAATCCACTATAATAAAGGATAGTACAAAATATCGAGAGAACAACCTCACGAAGAGGCAAATACAAGTGACACACTAACACTTGTCCCCTCCCCCTAAACAAGACTCTCAAACCCCAAATAGCTACATTGTGGATGCTACTGAATGAGAAGGAAGGATCCTCAATATATAGAAGTCCAAACTTTTTCCTACAAGAAAAAGGACTAGCCAAATATGGAGGATTTATAATTTCCTTCTACAAGAAGGAAAACCCAATTAAGGTAAACATGTTGCCCTTTCTTTCAACAAATAGGAAAACCAAATATGGTAAGAAAATTATGGCAAAAACCTAATAATTCTCCCCCTTAGCCTGAATTTTCTGACAAAATAAACTTGATCCACCTTCTTCACATAGCCTTCAACAAGTCGCATCTCCAAATCTCCACCACGAAGTTTGTCTAAACGTGCGTAACACACCGGTCAAATTTCTCAGAAAAAAATTACGATTATCGTCAAATATGTTGCGGCTAGAATTGAACCCGCCAAGATGAACCTGTCTTGAACCTTGCTCTGATACCACTTGTTAGGATCGAAAAATCAGGTGTCATGCGGAAGCTAGCAAAGTAAACCTTCAACGATGATAAATCGAACAACAATGCCATTTCTAGTTATAACTCCACTACTATGCATTAATTTCTAACATATCTTTCTGCACACCATTGTCACACTGTTACTTCTTATACATAATCTTTAACATTGTTATACGCACATGTATACGGTAAGAATCAGAGGGTCCGATTTTGTGATCATTAACGCACTTTGTAAAGACCGCCCCCAGAATGCTCGAAGTTCGGCTCGGGGTTCGACCCCGAGGGTTCCTAACGTTTGACCTCGAGACAGTGCAAATCGATGATTATCATGAGAAAGCGGGAAGCTCCCAAGGCAAATGATCAAAGCTGAGAAACCTACAAGAGAAGCCCTAGTATGTACCAAACTAGCAAATAGTTGTACCAGCTATATTTCTATGTAATAAATGCATCCGCAACATGTTGAGATTTTCACTCATATATAAAGGGGATCCTAGTCATTTTATAAAAGAATATAGACAACACACACAATATTGAATACAAGAACATTCTCTACTCTCTAAAACAACACATTCTCCGTTGGTTCTATTACATACATTTATTGCTTACATTTATTGTGTCCCATTAATTGCTCTTCATTTAATGCTCATTATTGATCATAAAAAGCCTTAATCAAAGCTCTCAAAACTGTTAATCCTTTACCGGCTTCCATAACATAGCATCGAGTTAGACCTCGAGGCCCCGTATAACCAGGCTCGAGGCCCCGATTCGGAGCCGCTCGGTTTGCTTAAACATACTATCTTCAAGCTCTTATCTTATTTTCTAGTCTCTTACTTAGCATCTATTGCCTAACAGCTAGCATAAAAATAAATCACGTATTTTTAGAACCATAAAATTAAATCTAATTGTTATTACCGTTTCAAGGTAAACAGTTTGGCGCCCACCGTGGGGCTAAAAATAATAGTGATTGTTTTCTTGCTGGTTTACTACATAACGCAAGTTACCTTTAACACTTTCTCTTGTCCAAGAATCTTTGATTTCAGGTCAAAATGTCTAACTCAGTAAACGCGCATGAAAACAACGGTCTTGAAGACCATGGAGAGAATGGTGTAATAGATCCAGGTATTGGTGCACCACCACAAAACCCTGAGGTTGCACCTGAACCAATTCCCGTGAACATGGTCTCGCGCAACACTCAACACGTCGAGATAAGCTCCCACACCAACATGATTGTACGCATAGACGACCAACAAGAACACCAAAAAACCCCGGCTCTGGAGGAACAAGGGGTTAGCTGGCAATTGCTCGACTGTAAAGCCACCAAAAAACTAGCAGCGCCGGAAACGGCTCCCCAGGCTGAACAGGTACCAGAAAGATCAAGCAACAACGGGCTAGCAGCCGACCCCGCCACCATAAAGATTCTCGCGGACCTCACAAAGAGGATCGAGTCGGGCGAGAAGAAAATAGAAGCCAATTACAAGAAGGTAGAGACCTACAACTCTAGGGTCGATCAAATTTCGGGCGCACCCCCGATCCTGAAGGGTGTCGATTCGAAGAAGTTTGTAAAAAAAAGCTGTTCCCACAGAATGCGCCTCCAAAACCCATTCTGAAGAAAATTAGAATGCTCGATCTACCAAAACACAATGGAACCTCGGACCCTAACAAGAACATCACTACTTACACTTGTGCGGTAAAGGGCAACGACCTAAAGGACGACAAGATTGAATCCGTCCTACTAAAGAAGTTCGGAGAAACGCTTTCAAAAGGGGCAATGATGTGGTATCAAAACCTAGCTGCGAATTCAATAGATTCATTTGCCATGCTGGCGGATTCCTTCATAAAGGCACACGCCAGTGCCATCAAGGAAATCCGACGTCTTCGAAATCAAGCAAAGAGAAAATGAGATGTTGCGGGAATTTGTATCTCGCATTCAAATGGAACGAATGGAGTTACCGCCAGTCTCCGATGACAGGGGCAGTACATGCCTTCACTCAAGGCTTAAACGAGCAAAGCTCAATAGCTTCGAAGCAGCTGAAGCAGAACTTTGTTGAGTATCCCGCCGTGACTTGGTCGGATGTCTACAACCGATATCAATTGGAGATCAGGGTCAAGGACGACCAGCTCGGAGCCCCCTCGAGCTCGGTGTATCCTAGCAGGCTTCCGGCGAAGGAGCCAAGGCCAAATAAAGAATGGTACGAACCATACACCGAAGATTAAAAAATGCCCCAAGGCGCAACATACCCAAAAATGACCGAAGGATGGATCGAGGTCATAATCCCCGGGGACTCGTGGGCAGAGCAGGATTTGACAGGCACACAAGGCCAACGGAGGCACCTCGCTTGTCAGAATACAACTTCAACATCGACGTTTCAGACATCGTATCTGCCATCGGTAAAATCAGAAACACAAGATGGCCAAGGCCTTTACAATCAGATCCTTCGCAAAGGAACCATAACTTAGTATAAGAATTTCACGGCACACACGGTCACAGGACCGAAGATTGTCGACACCTCCAGGAAGAAGTAGCCTGACTACTCAGCAAAGGGCATCTCCGAGAACTCTATAGCGACCGAGCCAAAAACCAGTTCCGGGAAAGAGAGGCAACGAGGAAAAATGAATCAGATGTGCTGCAACATGTCATCCACATGATCTTTGGAGGCATTGACGTTCCACTAGAACCTGTTGTCAAAAGAACAAAAATATCCATCACCAGGGAGAAGCATACTTGGGGTTACATACCCGAGACCTTGTCTGAGACTCATAACGACGCACTGGTAATCTCTTTTCTTGTGAATACATTTCAAATTAAAAGTGTACCTATGGATCCAGGTAGCTCGGCCAACATTATCAGGTCGAGGGTGGTGGAGCAGGTCGGACTGCTTTACCAAATCGTGCCCGCCTCTCGAGTCCTCAACGGATTCAACATGGCAAGCAAAACAATGAAAGGGGAAATCACCCTCCCGGTCAACATGGCCAGCACGATCCAAAATGTCAAGTTTCATGTCATCGAAGGAGACATGAGGTACAACGCCTTGCTCGGAAGGCCATGGATACACTGCATGAGAGCAGTACCATCCACCCTCCATCAAATGATAAAATTTCCTACAAAGGACGGAATAAAAACCGTCTACAGAGAACAGCATGCAGCAAGAGAGATGTTCGCGGTGCATGATATGGCACCAACGCCAATACCTTCAACATCGAAGGAACTAAAGGATAAGCAAACAGTAAAATAGCAATAGCGAGAAATATTCTCGGCAACACCCGACTAAACATGTAAAGGACCGTACAGCATCATCGGAACAAACAGTAGAAGCATATCGAGGCTCGAAGCGCCATCAACACTAAGGTGTAATCATCTCCCTTTTCATTTATATTTTACACTAACCTGTGTGCAGGTATCCGGTCGAAACAGCCGAAGCGCTTTCTAGCTTAAAGGCCTTGGGTTTCAAAAGCGTGCGTTGCACTTTTTTCCTTCGATCGGGTTTTATCCCAAGAAGGGTTTTACCAGCGATGTTTTTAACGAGGCAGCATCTATGTGCTACCTAAGGAAAACTCAACAAGTATTCAAGGCTTCTCTTCAATCAACCTCGAATACTGGGGGGCATCCCCCTGGGAGGTCACATCCTTGGAGAAGTCAAGGTGTGCCAAAAAGGGCTTCGATAGGAAAATGATGTATTGGGCCAAACGGTCGAATGAACCGTGTCCGTATTGAATAACCGAGCCCTTGACAACGAAAACATGTATACTTGTGCCAAGTAATCAAGAAATATTTGTTCCATCAAAATGCTTTATGCTTCGAAGAAATCTGCTATTATTTGAAGAAACGACTCCAGAGCCAGAAAATTCCCGAACACTCGGGGACTGACGTCAAAAAACTCGAAGTCACATGACCTCCGGGCCAAAAACTTTGAACTAGTAAGCCCTCAATGAGGAAACTCCAAGTTTACACAAAACAGCTCTAGAGCCAAGAAATTCTCAATATTTCGGGGACTGTCGCCGACTGCCACCCCATCGACTTATCGAAACCCTGAGGCTATAAGACCCTATGTGGGTAACCTCGAGCTCGTAAGACCTTTATAAGGCAAAACCAAAATCTATAAGACCTCAAGCAAGGCATGAACTACACTTGTACCAAGTAACCCAAAATGTAAGACCTCAAGTAAGGCATGTAAAAAGTTATAAAACCTTACAAGAAGGCATAATCTCGGTCTTAAAGCTAAGGCTATATATTCGAACTTGTAAGACCCCTAGAAAGGCATACCCTCGATATAGATGCCGAAGTTACTTCACAAGGGGACTAAAATGTTACAACTAAATACAAATGACCAAGGTCACAAGGCTGTACCAGCCAAACTAACGCGACTCGGGGATGCCCGACCATCGCTATAAAATCACGGGCCTTCAATTACTTTGAAAAAAACTTTGAAAAGAACCGGTTAATTAGGCTACCCTCGACTTAAGCAAAATGGCTTCGATCATATCAGCTCCAAACTACAGGCTTCGAAATCATTCAGCCATCGGGCGAAACCTCCCGAGGCGCTCATGTATCGTCGCATAAACGGCTCACAATCGAGGTTCTAATCGAGCCGTGGAAGAGTCGGGCGAACATAAAAACATCAAAAGTCTTTAAGGAGGGAAAAATAAAGCCTACATTAAGAGGTCGTACCGACCCGATGCATAGGAGCCACTGTCGCCAGCCCATAATAAAGGTCGTACCGACCCAATGCGTAAGAGCCACTATCGCCAGCATACACTAAGAGGTCGTACCAACCCGATGCGTAAGAGACATTGTCGCTAGCCCATAATAAAGGTCGTTCTGACCAAATGCGTAAGAGACTAAGGGCCAACTTAAAATTCAAAAACTTAAGGTCGATAAGCTCGAGTCAAAATCCGACTCGAAGACTTAGCCCGAAATAGTTAACTAATTACGGCTAAGGGCAAAGGCGTAAGAGCCACTGTCGCCAACTTAAAATTAAAGGTCGTACCGACCCCACGTGTAGGAGCCTAGGGGCCAGCCCAACAAGCCTCAGGGCCGAATTGTAAACCTATGGGTTTCTACTCAAAGTCCAAATCGCCTGGCCAATCACCGACGAACATACAGATCCAAAACGAAGAAAGACATGCACAAGAAAATAGAAACTCATGAAAGGAGAAAACGGAAAGGTTTCTTTATATATGCATATATGAAATGACACAAGGCTACATTTACAAAGTTCTCTAAGAACACTGTACAAAGAATCAAAAAGAAAAAAAAAACCTAGTCTATTTTCCCCTTGGGGACTGCGGCCCCATCGGCCTCTTCCTCATTATCTTCGGCATCAGACAAAAGGAACTTGGCGTCGTACCCATCCGCCTTGGCATGCGCTATCTCTTCCGAGAGATCGAAGCCCCTAGCATGAATCTCTTTGAAGGCTTTTGCCTTCGAGTTTTGCACCGAGCATACTCTTTGCCCCTACTCTCCCGGTCGAGAGCCCCCCTTAGCTCAGCTCAAGCGTCAGCAACGTCTTTCAAATAGACGACCACTTTCTTATCAGCCTTAGTTCGGATCGCTACGATTTCAGTCCGGGCGTCCACAACTTTGGCCTTCATCTTCAAAAGCTCAAACTCGAGCCTTGCAATCATGTCCGTTCGAACCGAGCTATTCTCGCGAGCATTCTGAAGTTGTACCTGGAGGGCAGAAGCCTTAGACAAACCATCCTTCCTAGCCTCAACCTGGGCATCCACCCGAGCCTTTAGCTCACCTCACTCACGCTTGTCTTGACTAACTTCGCCCCAAAGGCGTTTCAGGTCCTCCGTCTTTTTCTTCGATTGAAGTATCAAACATTGATCTGAGAGGAAGAAGAAGATACATGCACCCCCCCGGAACAAAAATTACCTGTTGCTCGAGATAGTTTTTGTTCTTCAGACTTCGACTCGCCTCATATCGCAAGTACACCAACTCATCTTCCCTTTTATTGCAATGAAGCCTGAGGGATTTCTCCCCATCCACTACTTTAGCAACCTGGCATCATGATGGTGAAGCTCAGACTTGAGCTTGTTGAAAGCCTATGGAGAAGGAAATCAATGAGAAGGTAAAATTGCAAAACTAAAAAACCAATACAGTCGACCAAAACTCACCACTGAGTAAAGCCGCTGAGCCTCATCAAAGGTTGAACGCACATCTACTGGCCTGGACCCATCGGCCCCGGTAGAACCACTCCCGGTTGAGCCTCGTCAATGTAGGCGGCCAATGGCCTCGGACATCCCTCAAAGTACCTTCGACGGGAGAAGAATACGGCGGCGAATGAGGGACCTTTTCTTTAAGGCCAGGAATCTCGGGTGCTGCACGCTCAGCGGATACATCTTCTTTGAGCCTCCGGGCTAGACTTGTCCCGCTATGAGCACTTTCGCCCTGCAAAGGTTCTTTTCATTTGTTATTATTCCTAGGTCCTGAAGCTGACGACTCTTCTCCCTCTCCGAGAAGGCACGATCTTATCTTCGAAAATTCCCCAAATTCCTACGATGACGGAGTCAGTACGCATAAAAAGAAAGTGCCATAAAAAGAAAGTGCCTTTCAAAAGAAAGTAAATCACATAGCACATACCGTGGTGTTTTCCCTCCCACCTACCCTTGGACAAGTCTCGCCACTTGCACTTATTATAAGTCGAGTGGTTGCCAGCTTCCAAGCCCAGTCCGTCAGGTCGGGGACCTCGTATGGCATCCACGGAATTGCTGTAGAAAAGGGAAGAAAAGCGCATTTGCTGGACCTGCCTCCACCATAAGCAAAATAATGAAAACACAAGTATACCACTTACGTGTATAATTCCATTCCTCAGCAAATGGCAGGAACTCCACAGGGTTAATGTCAACAGTCTGTACTCGGATGAATCGGCTCGTCCATCCCCGGTACCCATCTTCTTCATCGTCGACAACAAAAGGCCTGGTATATTGGCATCGCAAGGTTAGAAGGCCTCCATGGTAAAAGGGCCAGTATAGCCTGATAAGATGACTAAGGGTGAACGCAAGCCCTGCTTCCTCCACAAAGAATCTCATCATCAATACTATCCACCAAAACGACAGATGAACCTGTGCCAGGGTAGCCCGATACTTCCGACAGAAGTCGAGCACAACCCTATCAAGGGGGCCCAACGTAAAGGGGTATGTGTAGACTTTCAAAAACCCCTCTGCATGATCCATGATTCTCTCTTTTGCGGAAGGTACCTGCAATACTACCTTTTCCCCCATCCGCAATCTTTCCTCACCGACTCGAGGTACCCCTCTCCTATTAGAGAAATAAACTTCGAAGCATAATCCCAATGGCCCTGAACATTGGGAGGTTTTTCTAACGAAGGGTCCTTCCTCGAGACAAAATGTCTTAAGGTTGGCTCACCAGACACCGGCGGTGCACCACCGACCAGGCGGGCACCGGAGGCAGAACTTTCCTCTCCTTGCTGAACGGATCCTAGCATAGCAGCCATAACTATGTTGAAACAAGAATGGGGGAGCGGGACTTAAGCGAAGGCTTCAAAATTAGAAATGGTGAAAGACCTAACTCAAGGAAGAAGAACAATATGAAGAAGGATAGCTGCTCAAAATAGCGGAATCCTCAAAAAACGGGGAGAAAAACCTATATATAGAGCAAGTGGTGACTGTCCGCCTGCCTCAAAGGCAAATTAAATGGTGGCTAAGCCATTACAACTTCCATGGAGGCGTACCGACATGATCACATCGGTCGTTTCACAACTGTGTCTTATGATTGACGTTGTTGTACGACGTTTGAAGGATCAAAGACCCCCGCGTCAACCTAGCCTCGAGATGCTACCCGAACTTGAGGATTTCTACTACCATTGCTATAGGCTCTAAGGAGCCATCAATATCACTCTAAGCATCGAGATGGTGCCCAATCTCGAGGATCTCTGTCAAAATGAAGATAGGCTCTAAGGAGCCATCAATATCACTCTAAACCTCGAGATGGTGCCCAATCTCGAGGATCTCTGTCAAAATGAAGATAGGCTCTAAGGGGCCATCAATATCGCTCTATGCCTCGAGATGGTGCTCGATCTCGAGGATCTCTGTCGAAATAAAAGACAAGCTCTGAGGAGCTATTCATATAAACCTAACCTCGAGGTGGTACCATATCTCGAGGATTTCTGCAAATGCGGGTCATTTACCCGGTTCTTTAGCCCTCGAGCTACCTGAGCCCGAGCCAGTTTTCACTCGAGAATTACTGATTAAGCCTTAAGGAAATTTACGCTTTCAGATCAAGTTAAACGCTCTCTCGATTACTTTAGTCCGGGGCTATCCAGGTCCAGGCGTATCCTCATCCGGGGTCTATCTATAACGCCTTAAGGTTATCTTCACTCTAAGTTCAAATAAAGTTTTTAGTCCGCCCGAGCTTGAGCAAACTCTCACTCGGGGACTGTTTGTGAAAGCCTAAGGGCTATTTTTTCTCAGATGCTCGAGCAAATTATCCCTCGAAGACTGTTAACGAGGTTTAAAAGGGCTAAGTTTTGTTCTAAAAATCGGGGCCACATTCTCACTCAATTCAAAGTCGCCGGCCTAAGTTTGTATCAAGTCAGCACGGACTTATTCCGAGGAATGGCAAAGGGTCTCAGGGAAAATCATGTTAAAAAACCAAGAACCGAGGAAATTCCTACGCCCAGGTCCGGTATTCGGACCGATCGATACAGTCACGTGCTCAGGTTTTTCACAAATACAAATAAAGGGAAATCCGGCACAAATCAGAGACAAATTGAAGAAACATTTTTGTATTCATAAACGATGATTACAAAAGCCCCCGAGGGGTCCTTACACTTGATTACAAAAGCCCACGAAGGGTCCTTACACAGAAACAGAAAGGCAAAAAATAAAGTCTAATCTACTCTCGGTGGTATATCTTCGGGAGTAATTTCTGCGAGAACCATTCCCTCGGGGACCCCATCTCGACCTTCAAAATGATGTCTTCGAAAACCTCCTCCGAAGCGGAAAATGATGAAGAAGCAGAAAAAGATGAAGAAGTGGCTGGGTGAAAAATTTGGCGAGTATGGGTCTCGCCAACACTACCATTGTGAAGCTACTTCTTGAGAAGTTGCACCGGTGTGGGATGAAACACTTAGTAGATGGTACCACCTCACTCCATGGAAAGCAAAAGGAGTAAAGCGCCATACCAGGTGGAAGTTAAGAGAGATGAGAAGAAGTTCATGGTCCGCATGTCCTTTAATACGAAGATAACTTGAGATCCTTCTCTCATTATTTCGGGCCAACTACAACAACAACAAGCCACTGCAATCCCACTCAGTAGGGGAAAGCTCTGAGAAAGAGCCATAGCATAACCGACAAGGACACTGCCGTGTGACCCTACGGTCACGAGCTTTAGACATGGGAAATAGAGTTGGAGAAGGACGAAGAAAAGAAACAAGTTAAAGGCTGTTGAAGAATGACTGAATGAAGTTTTGGTTTAAGAAAGCTTCCATTTATAGAAATGTGGCAGCATAACTGACGGCGCAATCAATGTCTTTGGGAAACGTATCGACAGGCGCAATCAACGCTTTTTGGGAGACGGATTGGCGACAATATTATAGCTTCGAGAAAACAAACCGGCGCTACATTGAATGCTCATAGAAAAGATGTACAGATGGGACTTCTCAGTTATCACAAAAGCTTGCATCATAAGCATGACATCATCACAAGAGGCTCGAGGAGATCGGTGTAAAAATCGTTTCTTATCATTTTAATCTAAGAAACGCGGGGACTATCTATATACCGTAAGAATTAGAGGGTCTGATTTTCTGATCACTAAGGCACCTCGTAAAGACCGCCCCCAGAAGGCTCAAAGTCCGGCTCGGGGTTCGTTCCTAAAGTTTTACCACGAGATAGTGCAAATCGATGATTATCATGAGAAAGCGGGAAGTTCCCAAGGCATATCATCAAAGATGACAAAACCTGCAAGAGAAGCCCTGGTTTGTACCAAACCAGCTAATAGCTGTACCAGCTATATTTCTTTGTAATAAATGCATCTGCATCATGTTGAGATTTTCCCTCATATATAAAGGGGATCCTTGTCATTTTGTAGAAGAATATAGACAACACACACAATATTGAATACAAGAACATTCTCTGCTCTCTAAAAAAAAACACATTCTCCCTTGGCTCTATTACATACATTTATTGTGTCCCACTAATTTCTCTTCATTTATTGGTCTTTATTGATCATAAAAATCCTTCATCAAAGCTCTCAAAGCTGTTAATACTTTACCGACTGTCCATAACTTAGTATCGAGTTCGACCTCGAGGCCCCGTACAACCAGGCTCAAGGCCCCGATTCGCAGCCGCTCGGCTTGCTTAAACATATTATCTTCAAGCTCTTATCTTATTTTCTAGTCTCTTACTTAGCATCTATGTCACGACCCCGGTTTAGCCCTCCGNCGCTCGACATACACCAATCAACTTTCGAATACTAATACTTTCCCAAAACCCGGAATCTCATGAAATCACAAGCTAAGAATACTACATAGTGCTCTAACTCCAGAATATCTAAAACAAAGTAAATACAGAAGGACTATAACTATAAGAGAGAATGGAGAAAGACTCTTCGGTCTGCGGACGCGGCAGATATACCTCGAAGTCTCTGAAAGATCGCCTCGCCTCAAGGATGGTAAGTCTGAGTAGAGGTACCTGGATCTGCACATGAAAAACATGCGCAGGAAGGGCAAGAGTACACCACAGCGGTACTCAGTAAGTGCCAAGCCTAACCTCCGTCGGGTAGTGACGAGGAAGGTCAGGGTCCTACTGAGATTAAATAAAATATAAAGTCTGACTGTAGAACAGAGCAGTATAAATGAGTACAGCAGTAAGAGTAACACAGAATATAAAGGATAACGACAACCGAAACAGAAACAAGTAATCACGGTAAACAAATATAGCTCAACGCAGAAGTAACAGTCGGGGCATCTCCCAGGATACCGTCCTGTAGTCCCCAAATATAAATATCTAGTGGATCTCCCGGGTGCAGTCCCGTAGTCCAACTTATAAATACGCGGGGATCTACCGGAATACCACATCCGTAGTCCCAAATATAAATACTCAATACTGGGGCAATCTACCACGTGCAATCCTGTAGTTCAAATGTAAAAGTGCAGGGGGATCTCCCGGAATACAAATCCGTTGTCCCAAAGTAAAGATACAGGGGGATCTCCCGGGATACCGTCCCGTAGTCCCAAAGTAAATAAACAGCAGAAACAAGAAGAATACTCAATTCAATCAAATTTCACACCAAGGTAAAGCAGGTATTTCTAACCTAGCATGCTCCACATAATTCAATTAGGGCAGTAGAACAAATAAGAATTTAAATCAATTAGACATGCTTCCCTAAGCTAACGGCAGGCTTAACTTGCAAGTAGTAATAACAGGACAAGAAACGCAGTCTTAATTACTTGGCAAAAACCGGGATTTCTCAACAATTAGCACAAGTACACACTCGTCACCTCACTAACAAGGCATTTGAATTAACAAATATCCAAAATCCTAAGGGAAGGTCCCCACACAGTTAGGCAAGCCACTTCCTACGACCAACTCAAAAAATCAACCCGAAACCACGTTCTTGCCACGAGTATTCGACTCCAAAACTGGCCCAAAATCATTTCAAATTCAAATTGCATAAATGTAAAATAAATACTTCANTCAGATTCCTTCATCGCAAACGCGATGACCAGGTCATGAACACGATGACAAACTTCCTCCTCCTAAGCGAACGCGGAACACCATCGCGGACGCGTAAGTATAAACCTCCCAGCTTCGCGAACGCGGGAGCCACTTTGCGAACGTGAAGCATAATTCCCTCACCAGTCCCAGCTCGTCTTCGCGAACGTGAGACCCCACTCGCGAACGCGAAGAAGGAAACCAGAACTGACTGCTGTAACATTTTTCTGCAATTCCTAAGTTCCAAAAATGACCCGTTGAGCATCCGAAACACACCCGAGGCCCCCGAGATCTCAACCAAACATGCCGACCAATCCTAAAACATCATTCAAACTTGCTCCAATCTTTGAAACACTCAAAACAACATCAAAACACCAATTTAGCATTAGATTCAAGCCTAAGAACTTCAAAAACTCTCAAAATACACTTTCGATCAAAAAGTCTATCAAACCTCGTCCGAATGACGTGAAATTTTGCACACACGTCACATTCAACACTACGGAGCTACTCCAACTTCCGGAATTCCATTCCGACCTTCGGATCAAAATATCACTATCGAACCGGAAAATTCAAAAATTCAACTTTTGGCATTTCAAGCCTAAATGAGCTACGGACCTCCAAAACATAATTCGAACACGCTCCTAAACCCGAAATGACCCAACTGAGATAACGGAACCATCGGAATTTCCGAAGCCGTCTTCACATTGTTCCGACTACGGTCAAATTTCTAAAACTTATGCTCTCATTTAGGTACTAAGTGTCCCAAAACTCTCCGAAATTCCAAATAATTCCTCCCAGCGACTCCCAATAGCAGAACAAACGCGGGGAAAGCAGTTAATAGGGGATCGGGGTGTAAATTCTAAAAACGACCGGCTGGGTCGTTACATCCTCCCACACTTAATCATTCGTTCATCCTCGAACGAGCATAGAGACATACCTGAAGTTGTGAAAAGATGAGGGTAACAGCAGCGCATATCCTGCTCGGTCTCCCAGGTCGCCTCCTCGACTGGTTGACCCCGCCACTGAGCCTTTACTGATGCGATGTTCTTTGACCTCAGCTTTCTAACCTGTCTGTCCAATATTGCCATTGGATCCTCAACATAAGATAGATCCTTGTCCAACTGGACTAAACTGAAATCCAACACGTGCGACGGATCTCCGTGATACCTCCGGAGTATCGAAACATGAAATACCGGATGAACCCCTGCCAAGCTGGGAGGTAAGGCAAGCTCATAAGCGACCTCCCCAACACGCCGCAATATCTCAAAAGGGCCAATAAACCTCGAGCTCAACTTCCCCTTCTTCCCAATTCTCATAACGCCCTTCATAGGCGAAGCCCGAAGCAGAACCCGCTCTCCAACCATATAGGAAACATCACGAACCTTCCGGTTCGCGTAACTCTTCTATCTGGACTGGGCTGTACGGAGTCTATCCTGAATCACCTTGACTTTCTCCAAAGCATCCTGAACCAAGTCTGTGCCCAATAATTTAGCCTCACCCAGCTCGAACGAACCCACCGGAGATCTACACCGCCTACCGTATAAAGCCTCATACGGTGCCATCTAAATGCTGGACTGGTAGCTGTTGTTGTAGGCAAACTCCGCCAATGGCAAGAACTGATCCCAATAACCTCCAAACTCAATCACACACGCACGGAGCATATCCTAAAGAATCTGAATAGTGCGCTCGGACTGTCCGTCCCTCTGAGGGTGAAATGCTATGCTCAACTTCACCTGAGTACCAAACTCATGCTGTACGACTCTCCAGAATCGCAATGTGATCTTAGTACCCCTGTCTGAAATGATGGAAACTGGAATACCATGCAGACGAACAATCTCCCGGATATAAATCTCCGTCAACCGCTCCGAAGAATAGGTAGTACACACAGGAATGAAATATGAGGACTTGGTCAGCCGATCCACAATAACCCAAATGGCATCGAACATCCTCAAAGTCCGTGGGAGCCCAGATACGAAGTCCATGGTGATCCGCTCCCACTTCCACTCCAGAATCTCTATCTGCTGAAGCAATCCACCTGGTCTCTGGTGCTCATGCTTCACCTGCTTCACCTGCTGACAATTAAGGCACCAAGCTACAAATCCAGCTATATCTTTCTTCATCCGCCTCCACCAGTAGTGCTGCCTCTAATCCGGATACATCTTCGCGGCACCGGGATGAATGGAATACCGCGAACTATGGGCCTCCTCTAGAATCAACTCCCGAAACCCGTCAACATTGGGTACACAAACTCGACCCTACATCCTCAATACCCCGTCATCACCTATAGTCATATCTCGAGCATCGCCATGCAACAGTTTGTCCATGAGGACAAGAAAATGAGGGTCATCAAACTGATGCTCCCAGATACGATCAAACAAGGAAGACCGAGAGACCATGTAAGCTAGAACCCGACTAGGCTGCGATAGGTCCAACCTCACAAACTGGCTGGCTAAGGCCTGAACATCCATCGCCATGGGCCTCTCTACTGCTGGTAAATAAGCCAAACTCCCCAAACTCTCTGCCCGATAGCTCAAAGCATCGGCCACCAGATTAGCCTTGCCCGGGTGATACAAAATAGTGATATCATAATCCTTCAACAGCTCTAGCCATCTCCTCTGACGCAAATTAAGGTCCTTCTGCTTGAATAGGTGCTGCAAACTCCGGTGATCAATATAAATCTCACAAGGCACACCGTACAAATAATGACGCAAGATCTTCAAGGCGTGAACAATAACAGCTAACTCAAGATCATGGACAGGATAATTCTTCTCATGTATCTTCAACTGTCTGGACGCGTAGGCAATCACCCTACCATCCTGCATCAATACCGCTCCAAGAACAACTCTCGAGGCATCACAATAGACAGAATAAGACCCCAAACCGCCAGGCAATATCAAAACTGGAGCTGTAGTCAAAGCTGTCTTGAGCTTCTGAAAGCTCTCCTCGCACTCTTCCGTCTACTAGAACGGAGCACCCTTCTGGGTCAGTCTGGTCATAGGTGCTGCAATAGATGAAAACCCCTGAACAAATCGAAGGTAATAACCTGCCAAGCCAAGAAAACTGCGGATCTCTGTAGTTGAGGATGGTCTGGGCCAACTCTACACGGCCTCCACTTTCTTCGGATCCACCTGAATACCCTCACTCGAGACAACGTGACCCAAGAACGCCACAAAATCCAACCAAAACTCACATTTCGAGAACATGGCATATAGTTTCTTCTCTCTCAAGGTCTGAAGCATTGTCCTCAGGTGCTGCTCATGATCTTCCAGACTCCGGGAATATACCAGAATGTCATCAATTAAAACAATCACGAATGAGTCAAGATATGGCTGGAAAACACTGTGCATCAGATGCATGAAGGCTGCTGGGGCATTAGTCAGCCCAAATGACATAACAAGGAACTCGTAATGACCATACCGAGTCCTTAAAGTAGTCTTCGGGATATCTGGCCCCCGAATCTTCAACTGATGATAGCCTGAACGCAAGTCAATCTTAGAAAACACACAAGCACCCTGTAATGATCAAACAAGACATCAATACGAGGCAAATGATAATGGTTCTTCACTATAACCTTATTCAACTGGCGATAATCAATACGCATACGCATAAAACACTCCTTCTTCTTCACAATTAAGACAGGAGCACCCCAAGGTGATACACTGGGACGAATGAAACCCTTATCAAGCAATTCCTACAACTGCTCCTTCAACTCAGGAAGAGCCATACGGTACGGAGGGATAGAAATGGGCCGAGTGCCCGGCAATAGATCAATGCCAAAATCAATATCTCTATTGGAATGCATGCCTAGAAGATCAGCTAGAAACACATCAGAGAAATCTCGTACTACTGGGACTGAATTAACAGAAGGGGTATCCATACTGACATCTCTTACATAAGCTAGGTACGCGTCACACCCCTTCTCAACCATATGCTGAGCCTTAAGGAATGAAATAACTCTACTGGGAGTGTGATCTAAAGCACCACTCCACTCAACACGCGGTACACCTGGCATAGCCAGCGTCACAGATTTGGTGTGACAATCAAGAATAGCATAATGGGGCGACAACCAGTCCATGCCCAAGATAATATAAAAATCAACCATGCTGAGTAACAAGAAATCGGCTCTAGTCTCAAAATGACTAAGAACAACCAAACACCACCGATAAACGCGGTCCACAACAAGAGAATCTCCCACAGGATTTGAAAAATAAACAGGGGAACTTGAAGAATCCCGAGATACACCCAAATGCAGAGCAAAATAAGAAGACACATAAGAATAAGTGGAGCTTGGATCGAATAGAACTGACGCATCTCTGTGACTAACCAAGATAGTACCTGTGATGACAGAATCAGAGGCGACAGCCTCAGTATGGGCAGGAAGAGCATAGTATCTGGCCTAGCCTCCCCCTCCAGGGCGACCTCTACCTCCCCGTCCCCCACCTCTAGCTGGCTGGGCAGGTGGGGTAGCAACTGGTGCTGTGATCATAGCCTGAGAACTCTTCGGGGCATGCTGTGGCTGAGAAGTCTGTGGAGGTGCACCCCCTAAGTCTGGGGCAATCCCTCACCATATAGCATGTGTCACCACACTCAAAATAAGCTTTGGGAGGACGTGGCGACTATGACTGGCTCGGGCCAGGTCTGCTAGACTGACCACTGGAAACACCCCATGCAGGAGGCGCATTAGATACTGGAGGTGCGTAATAAGGCTCCTGAGGTCTGGGAGGAGCTGGAGTACCATTGGCTGCTGGAAGAGCTGAATGAACGGGGCGACTCATATAACCCCTACCATGGCGACTTGCCGCTAGGGCATGGGCACCAGAATAATTGCCCGACTCTCGAGACCTTTGTCACGACCCGAAACCCGCACTAGTCGTGATGGTGCCTCTCGTGAAGACAAGGCCAGCCAACAGAACAACAACGCCTCTTTCAAAATTATTAAACACCAATGAATAGATAAATACAACTTAATGACAATAATAATCGATATTTACCACCCAACACAGCCCGATCGGGGTGTCACAAGTCGCGAGCATCTAGAGAAGTCTGAACACGACTACAGGGCCAATAATACAAAGAATAAAATTTAGAATCAAAAGACGAAGTCCGGTGCCGCGAACGCCGGCGGTCACCTTGCTCAGCTACGATAACAAAATCTTCAATCAGCTCTAACCCGCTACCGGGTAACAAATACCTGCAACTGCACGCGAGGTGCAGAGAGTAAAGTGAGTACTCCAACTCAGTGAGCAGTACAAGTAAATAATAATTGAGCAGCAAGAAATCACGTAAGGCACTCCATCATGCTATATAAAACAGTGCAATCCTTTGAGAAAACAGTAAAACCGTGAAATCCTTTAGAAAATATCTGGGCTTAGTTAAAACCTCTTTTGAAAATATCTTTTTCAACAGTTAAGCAAGTGAATGCGAAACAGATAGTGCAAGTCAGCACATATGTCAGCCCCTCGGGCACAACACTCCATTAACAAATAACACCAGGGTATCTGGTAAACAGTGTAAGAAGTAGCATGGATGCCAATGAAATGAGAGTGCTGAATGTCATGACACGTAATACAAACAGGAAACAATGCATGAGTGTAATATAATGCATATGACCGCTGCGGCGTGCAGCCCGAGCCATCCATATTTAACGTCGACGGCGCTCACTGGGGGTGTGTACAGACTCCGGAGGGGCTCCTACAGCCCAAGCGCAATAATCAAGCCATCTCGTGGCATCAACCAGGCCCTCGGCCTCAATATCAATACAGTACCGCTGCGGCACGCAGCCCGAGCCAACCATACATCCAGAAATCATTATAGCACTGCTGCGGCGCGCAGCAGGATCCATGCTCAGTCCAAAAATGCACATATGCCACTTGGGCAATATTAAAATAATAGTTCTCAGCTCAAAACGTCAATAAAATGTTGTTTAAGTTTTCAAATCTTAGAAAAATGGCTGAGTTTGCAAAATAGTATTAAAACCCTGGACCGAGATCAATTAATATGCAAGTAATGCGAAAACAGTGATATCAATCCCTGAAGGATTCACATAGTTAGCACGAAGCCCAAACATGGCAATCAGCCCAGAATATGATGATAACAAGTAGTTTCAGTCAAATACGCGGTAAAAATATACAACCGGGACGGACCAAGTCACAATCCCCAACGGTGCTCTACCCCACGCTCATATCCGGCGTGCAAGTCACCTCAATATAGCACTATGATGTGCAAATCCGGGGTTTCAAAGCCTCAGCATATCATTTACAAGTATTACTCACCTCGAACCGGTGAAATCTCTAGCTTGCGATGCCTTTGCCCCTCAAATCGGCCTCCACGCGCGTCGAATCTATACAAAATCAAAGCGAATACATCACAATATGCTAAGGGAATAATACCCAATCGAAAACAATCAAAAAATAGCAAAAATCTCGAAACTATCAAAACCCGAGCCCCGGGCCCACTTCTCGAAAATTCAGAAAATTCACATCAATGGATTCCTCATCTCGCCACGAGTCTATACATATCAAATTTACCAAAATTCGAGCTCAAATGCTCCCTCAAATCCCAAATTTAAATCTCAAAATCCCAAGCCCTAGTTCATCAATCTTAAGCTTGATTCCATGAATTTCTAGGTTAATTTCACATAATAATTAATTTTTTAACTCATAAAACTTACCTCCAGTCAATCTCGATCGAAACCCTCTTCAATTGCTCCCAAAAAGCTCTCAAGATGTTCAACAATGGAGGAAAAATACCCTTAGCTCGCGGATGAAATGTTATCTTAAAACCTTCTCTGACCAGCACTTTTCGCTTATGCGGTCCCGTCCCCGCTTATGCGGGACCGCTTCTGCGACATTTATACCGCTTCTGCAGTTCTCCACTTAAAGGCCTCGACCGCTCCTGCGGCCCGATAAACTCGCACCAGCGGGACCGCTTCTGCGGCCCAAACATCCGCTTCTGCGGAAACCCAAATCGAGTCCAAACCGCTTCTGCGGTTCCCCAATCGCATAGCGATACCGCTTCTGCGGTCCATATTCCG